>NC_142355.1:45000161-45150161 GCF_059441175.1 Urocampus carinirostris
TAAGGTCGGGCTGAATTTTTTTAGGCCCAATCTTATCTCTAATTCAAGGATTTGCAGCAAATATTTTTTTCGAGGTACGTTTGAATATATCCGAGCAATTTTATGTTAAATAGGTACGAGTCATGTCAAAGAAACTTAATATAATAAGTAAGCTAAAACCTACTAGCTATGTTGGTGTCTTATCGTTAACATTTTTTACGATGTAAATGAGATGCTTATATTGTGATTGTCACATGAATTGAAAACGGTTATGTGCTCTACCAAAAAGCTTATTACGCCAAAATAAACTGTCAAATTATCAAGGGAAACGAATGTTTGGAAAATAAAATATCGTTTCACCAAAGTAAATATTTTCAACATGCTCAGAAGTGATTGCTACACAAAGTGCAAATGATTTACTGTCTTATTACATTGCCCGAAAATTTTGTTACAAAGTTGTTTTAGTAACGTTTGCGAGAGGGGGACATTTCATGCCAGAGGTGCATTTTTTTGTAGTGTACCAGCTTCAAAGAATTTATAAGCATCCAAACTTTTATAAGCCTTATCAGCATTGGTGTATGGGCATACTCTATTTACAATATAGTGGTACAGATCATGTGGACTGAAGTCAAGCAGACTGGACAAATTGGTTTTACTGTACAGTATATTTGAATATGTCAGGAAGATGACAGTATGGGTCAGTAGCCAATCCTGCTAATGCTATCCTCAGTTTCTTTCAAAAGCGCTCTTAATCCTTTCTGAAGAGGTGAACCACCTCATTTGACATCTACACAATATTCGTTTGACTAGTCATTGCCAATGGTGTTGAATAGTATAGCTTTTGTTGTTGTTGCTGTTTACTGTTTACAGGTATCACCCAAAGTTTACCACGGTTTACCGCCATCCATCATGTTGTCCTCTTGTGGTTAGGTCACATGTGTGTAAAGGGTCAATATTGACAGACGAAATCAAACAAACGGAGATGAAGCACTACCCCCAAAAACATAATCGCAGACATATGACTTCTTCGATACAAGTTCCATGCATGTATTTTTCAGAATTTTTGGCGCTTCGAGGTAAAACAACGACAACAAAGAAAGGCAAACGGCTCGCCTGACCTCCCGGCAGCAGAATAACAGCACCAACCGAGCCGTTCCTCATCACTGATTGGTTGAAATTCCAAAAAGCAGCAATTTCTAACACAAAGTTAGCGACCCAAATATACATAAAAAGTCTGAATAAATACTATCAGATATTCTCTCTATGACAGTCCGTTGAGGTTTTCCGAGGACGTACATTATAGAGAGGGTGGCGGGAGTTTACCTGGGAAAGAATCCTCATCTGCAAATCAGTGTGTTATTGCCAGTCTTTGTTCAAATGTTATGGCAGGTGGTAGGGAGGTCATATACGGGGCAGGAAGTGCGTGACAGTCATAGCAGTTGTGGCCTTGTTGCCCCTCTTGACGCGGCCATGCTTGCTGAGCGCCACGAAGGAGTTTTGGTGCGCCAGCGACTCGTACGCGTTATAGTTGTTGGGCAGCATCCGCTCTCGAAATTTGCACTCATCATGAAAGACAGTCTGAAAGGGTAAATATGGCAGAGGTAAGATCTTAAGGCCAAGAAAAAATTACATATACATATATATATATATATATATATATATATATATATATATATATATATATATATATATATATACACACTGTAAATTCCGGACTATAGAGCGCACCTGATAATAAGCCGCACCCACCACTTTGGGGGTGATTTGACACTTTTGTACTTACACAAGCCGCACCCAAGTATAAACCGCGGGTGCCTTGCAGTCAAGCTTGAGACAGAGTCACATGTTTAATCCGGGGCCAGGCTGAAAGTTCCACAATTATAACTGGGGTTTTTAAGGGTTATTGTTCTATCTTCATTATTCATTATCCATTATCCGTTATCGGTCAGTTCATAATACGCTACAAAGCCTAGGAGCCGGGACACTTACTCTCAGCCAAAAGGCCAAGCTAAGGTCCTAGCCCTGAAGCCTTGCTGCGATCATTGCGAATGCACCGTTCCCGGAGGTACTGCAATACCGGGCCGATGCGTTGGGTGGACAGAGCAAGCTCTTATTCCATCTCCGGATTGCAAAAATCAAAGATTCTACACTTGATCTTAGCCATGCCGTCATGAAGTTTAAACCGTATTAAGCTACATAGATAGTACACAATCCTTGAACCACAGTTATTTTTTGGTTTGAACAAATTTATTGACACTAAAAAAACAGAAAACAATCATGACAATCTCAACAGCAATTAAGCACATTCACAATATTATATTCCAATATGACGTTTTTAACAGTATGACTTTTTTGGTTTGAACAAATTTATTGACACTAATAACAGAAAACAATCATGACAATCTCAACAGCAATTAAGCACATTCACAATATTATATTTCAATATGACTTTTTTAACAGCAAGCACAATGTGAGGTTTGAACAACCCTTCTCGAAAATCTTAATAGCAATCAAGCATATTCACAATTTCATTATATAACATCTTTGTTAGTGTCAATAGATCCGTCCAGGCCAAAGTCGATTATTTTTGGTCTGTGGTTTGAACAAATTTATTGACACTAAAAACAGAAAACAATCATGACAATCTCAACAGCAATTAAGCACATTCACAATACTATATTCCAATATTACGTTTTTAACAGCAAACACAAAGTGAGGTTTGAACACACCTTCTCGAAAATCTTATTAGCAATCAAGCATATTCACAATTTCATTATATAACATCTTTGTTAGTGTCAATAGATCCGTCCAGGCCAAAGTCGATTGTCCTCGGTCTGAACAAATCCACCGACACCAACAGCAGCAAAACAAACACGACAATCTCAACAGCCATCAAGCATATTCACAATTTTTTATATCTGACAATGTGACGTGACGATATGACGTTTTAACATTTTTTCCTGACATTTTCAACATCAATTAAACAATTTCAGAGTTATTTTCTTTTAACAGTAGTTAACCAGCGTGAAAAAGGCAATACTATTGTGCAAGGGCATAGCTCTGCCATCCCACCCTCCCAAGCAGCATTTCCCAGTCCTCTGTGTGGGTCCTCTCCCTTCTGCGTGGGTCCTCTCCCTTCTGGGTTCCACAACCCAGGCCGTTGCTGCCGGGACTCCCACAGTATAGCTCCGGCTCCCCCCTCCGGGTGGGTGCAGACGAGTCTTCTTTATGGCTGCGTCCTAGGCCCGCCGCTCGCAGATTGTATGGTATCTGCAGCCATTTGGAGCATAGCCACGGGGGGGATCTGCCTGCACCTCCATACCAGCAGGTTTCTTGAGGTCCAGATGGCGTCCTTGATGGCGGCGAGAGTGAGCCAGTCCCTGGCAAAGTCGTTCCGAGGCCTCCTCGACCGACTCACCCCGTAAAGCACGTACTGTGCATCAGGGACCTCCCCTTCTGGCAAGTCCGGGAACTTTCCTAGTTGGTCGGCCATTGTCCACAAGACCTGGGCAGCGCTGCACTCACCAAAAAGGTGCCTCACCGACTCCTGGGCGCCACAGCCAGGTCGAGGGCACGTCGAAGTCGCTGACATTCCTCGGTGGTGCATTACGGCTCTGACTGGGAGAACTTCATGAGCCACCATCCATGACAAGTCTCGTAGTCTGTTTGGGAGGGCAGGATGATTCACGTTGCTCCAAACCGTTGTGGATTCGCCAAACGCAAGCCCCCGCACAGGGCTTACTGTTGCTCGCAATTGCACAATAGCAATAAGGGCCCTGTGGTTTTGTAAAGTGTGACATTCTTGTGTTTCCAAATCAAACTTCTTCAAAAAATCCCGAATAAAGAGATGTGTTGGTGGCAAGTTAAATGAAACTGGAATCAAACGATTGTTTGGTACAAGCTATAGCTTCCGCAAATATGAGCCCATCCAAAACCGGGTCATTGCTTGACTTTTCGGGTTGTTGGGTGGGCCCACAGCGTTTTGGAAGTGGAGAGAGACATATTTGCTTCCCAGGAAAAGCTGGAGGTCAGGCACTCCTTTCCCCCCTTTTTCCTTTTTCTTTTTCATTGTATCTCTTTTTATCCTTTCCCACTTTGAGCCCCAGACAAAGCGAAAGATGGCTCGGTCCAGTTGTAACAGCACATTTCTTTTAGGCATAAAAACTAAACTGATTGACAAAAGCATTGGGAGGATGATCGCTTTGATGATTAGGACCTTCCCCTCTATTGTCAGTTTTCTTAGTGACCAAAAAACAAGTCTTTGCTTAACTTTCCTTGTCACGTCATCCCAGTTGGTCTCGCCTCCTCCATCCGCATTGAATTTTTTCCCTAGGATTTTCTGGTCTGTCTTTAACACCGTCAGCAGGAGTCCTGCCTTTTCTGTCTCTTTCCACATTCCATAAAACTTCACTTGTGATTTTTCTCTATTTAGCCTTGACCCAGACGCCCTCCCAAACAGGTCGGTCAAGTCAAGGGCTCTTCCAACAGATGCGCGGTCAGTACATAAAATATTAAAATCATTCATGTACAAAACACACTTGGTAATTTGTCCCCCACTTCCTGGGATATTGATGCCTTCGACAAATCTATCTTTTCTTAACATTTGTGCCAAAGGTTCAATGCAAAGAACATAGAGAAGGGGAGACATAGGGCAACCTTGACGTACACCGCAGTTGATCTTGATTGCTTCCGATAAATTCCCGTTAATCATGAATTTGCTGTAGATGTCTCGGTATAGCAGTCCTACCCACTTGATGTATTTTTGGGGAAAACCACATTTTTGCAATACCCTGAAGAGGTATTGGTGCGGGACTCGATCAAAGGCTTTTTCAAAGTCTAGGTTTAGGACCGCTAGTCGCATGTTTCTGTCTCTCGCATAACAAATGGTGTCACGGATCAGCATGAGACTGTCGCTGATCTTCCTTCCCACAATGGCACAGGTTTGGTCTGGATCAACCAAGTCTCCCAAGACAACAGACATTCGTGTTGCTAGAAGCTTGCTGAAAATTTTACAGTCCACGTTTAAAAGCGTTATGGGTCGCCAGTTTTTTAAGTCAATTTTGTCTCCTTTTTTGTGCAATAGAGTAACTATCCCTATTCTGAAACTGTCTGGCATATGGTCTCGACTGGAAAATTCGTTAAAAACAGCTAACAGATCTGGTGCTAAAATATCCCAAAAAGTCCGGTAAAATTCGAGGTTGAGTCCGTCCTCCCCGGGTGATTTGCCTTTTTTCATAGTCTTTATGCAATCATTCAGTTGGTCTTGGGTAAAGTCCGATGTTAAAAAGGGGTCTTGACGCACTGATCTTGAAATATGATCTAATACATGCCCCATTTAATTCTCATGTGTTTCTTTCTTTTCAAATAATTTTTTGTAGTAGTCTTCGACCAATCTGGTTATTTCACTACTTTCCTTTGTTATTTGCCCGTTTTCGTTTTGAAGTTTAAAAATCCCCTCATTTTTGCTCATATTTTTTTTTTAAAAATAGCGTGTACATTTTTCCCCTTCTTCTATTTCTCTTTCTCTGCTTCTTACTAAGATGCCTTTGCTCTTTATTTCCACCAAAGCGTTTAGTTCTTGTTTGGTCTCTTTGATTTCATCATTAAAGTCCATCCCCTTTTCTCTTAGGATGAAATAAAGTAGGAGTCTTCTTTGTAGTCCCGACATGCGTTTCATCTCTTTAAGTTTCTTGTTTTTCCCTGCATTTTTAAAAAAGGTCTGTGTTCGTTTCTTTGTCATTTCCCACCATTGTGCTCGTGAATCATACGAGTCTTGAAGGGTCTGCCAGTCTTTGTACAGCTCCCTGTATTGTGCGGCTAGAGCCTCATCCTCCAGCAGGGAGCAGTTTAACTTCCACAAACCCTTCCCAACAGTCATACCTGAAGGAAATGAGAAAGAGCAGGACAGTAGCAAGTGATCCGAAAAAAAAACTGGAATTAATCTTGCATCACTCTGTGCTAAACCCCTTGTAAATATGTAGTCTATTCGAGAGGCTCTGGCATTGTCACTACTGAACCAGGTGAAGCCATCCTCTCCTGGATGTATGGATTTGAAACAGTCCACCAGTTTAAATGTCCGGCACATGTCTTGTAATAAAGTTGATGTTTTATCTACTTTAAACTCCTCATCTGTCCTCTTTCTATCCTTCCTACTTAGGATGCAATTAAAATCTCCTCCCACGATTAGTGGTTGATGGCCTAGCATATGCGACTGGATGTCCTCTAAAAGTTCGTACCTGAGTTGTCTGTCGGCATGGCCGTATATGTTAATGAGGTTAAAATCATTCCCTATATAAGAAAGTCTTGCTAAGATTGCGCGTCCGTCTCTCATCACAGTACTCCCCTTTATGATGAGTTGAGGGTTGTTTATTAAAATGGCTACCCCATCGTTACGGTTTTCATTCGAGCCACTCCATAATGACGGATATGGCCAAATCTCTTCCCACTGTTTATAATTTTTTAGAAAGGGGATGCAGCATTCCTGTAGTAAAAACACATCTGTTCTGATAGTTTTTAAGAACGATAAAACACTGTGAGCCTTAACCTTTGATCTCACACTTCTCACATTGATAGTAGAGAATGTAATGTTCATAATTGTTGTTAAAGTATTTAAACTAGTTAGACAAAACCGGGGGATCTGAGTCCATTCTTTGGTGATCATCGAGATCATTGAGAGTGTCACCTGTGTCAGACACATCACTTAAGAGTAGTACCTCATTTTGAGACTCACCGGGGAAAACTCTGGGACCCTCTGACTCTCTGTCTGTGGTTCCAGGTCTTCCCCTTTTTTCTGGGTTAGGGGGTGAGCCAGAGGACCTATCAAGGGGTCTCTTACTTCCCTGCCCACAAAGGGTCAGATTTTTTCCCTCCCCGACTTCCTCCGTCTCAACTTCATACAGTTCCCTTGTGGGCTTATTCACCAGCAATCGGCTTTCTTCTAAATCTCTTATCTTTGTTTCTGTTTTTTTTCACCACTCCCAATTTTGTCTTACTTTTACCCCTCTTTCCAGTGCCCGTATGGGTTTTTGGAGAGTCATTCGCCTTTTCGATTTGTTTGTCTTCTCCAAATCCCGACAATGGCGTAGCAAACAAATTTGCTAATTTGGACTCTCTTCCAGGCCCTTCCTGGTTAATATGTGTTTTCGGAGTGGCAGTTGCTTTTTCTATTTGTTTGTCATGTCCAAATCCAGGTATTTTATGAGAAATCGAATTAGAATTTCCAGGTTCTTCCTGTTTCAATTTTGTTTCTCTGGTCTCTCCTCCAGGGGTTTTGGTAGGTACATCTGTTTTTTCAATTTGTTTGTCTTGTCCAATTTCTTTGTGCATTTCTTGATCAAATTCATTGGGTATTTCCATAACTTTATTCATTTCCTGTTCATCTTCATTGGGTATTTCTATAACTTCATTCATTTCTTGTTCATTTTCATTTTGTATTTCCATGACTTTATTAATTTCATTGTCTTTGTTATCTTTATTCATTTCATTGTCTTTGTGACATTTATTCATTTCATTATCTATGTTGTCTGACATCATTTCATTGTCTTTGTTAACTGCCTTCCTAGCTTTCAATTTGTTAGCAAACGAATTCGGGCAGTTTCTAAAGAGGTGATTCGTTTCTCCACAGAGATTGCATTTTCTGCTATTGATACATTCCTCAAAGGAATGTCCAATTGTTCTGCACTTTCCACAAAAAAATCGATCACATACCTCAGCCAGATGCCCATGCTCACCACATTTGCGACAGAGTTTTGGTTGCCCTTGATAGTGGATAAAGTCACGGTTTTCCCCCAGGAATATAGTCGACGGGAGTTGTTTCAGTCCCTGAAAGCCCTGAGGATCTTGCCGTAGTTGGACGGGTACCCTCCAGGCACCAGTCCAATAGCCTTTCTCACACCTCACCTTCATAGCCTGGCCTTTTACTGAGCAGTATCTACTCAACCAATAACAGACGTCATCAGCACTGATTATTTCACTAAACATTCTAACAATGACAATCTTGTTAGCATTATCAGTCAGCTTCTCCACTGTAAATCCAGAAAACTGGGACCTCACTCCCTCAAAGCGATTCCAAAACGCTTGATAAAGAGCTGCCGTTTCAAAACTCACATCAAAGCCTTTGCCAGAAGTCATTTTTATGACAGCATGTACCTCCTCCTTTTTAAACTTCAGAATCTTTTCAACAAACTTGTTAATAAAATCCATCCTTGACATTCCCTCCGAAATTGCCACAACATCTTTGAGCAAGAATCTCACGCAGTTACGTCTCCAGGGCAGGACTCGGCTGCTTTACTTCTAACTATGTTAAAATGGTTAGAATTGTAAAATTAATAATTAACAATACTCTTAAAACCGACGCCAATGACAGTATAAACGCATAGAACGAGCAGTGCTAACCTGATGCGTCCATCATCTAAATGTCCTCCATTAATGATGTGGGGTTTTTAAGGGTTATTGTTCTATCTTCGTTATTCATTATCCATTATCCGCTATCGGTCAGTTCATAATACGCTACAAAGCCTAGGAGCCGGGACACTTACTCTCAGCCAAAAGGCCAAGCTAAGGTCCTAGCCCTAAAGCCTTGCTGCGATCATTGCGAATGCACCGTTCCCGGAGGTACGCTACAAAGCCAAGACAATACACAATTTAGATAATATACAAATCGGAACTACAGTTGACATCACAAGTAGAAAATGATGCCCGTAATTAAGGCATGATGCAGACTTGTAAAGTCGGAGTCCCGTTGAAAGTAATCCAAGGAAACAAAATGTATATTTCCAAAGTTAAGGGTGGGAAAAATACTGGACTGTCTCAGAAAATTAGAATATTGTGATAAAGTTCTTTATTTTCTGTAATGCAATTAAAAAAACAAAAATGTCATACATTCTGGATTCATTACACAACAACTGAACTATTTCAAGCCTTTTATTATTTTAATATTGCTGAATTTGGCTTACAGCTTAAGAAAACTCAAAAATCCTATCTCAAAATATTAGAATATCATGAAAAAGTATACAAGTAGGCTATTCAACTAATCACCTGAATCATCTAATTAACTCGAAACACCTTGCGAGGGTTTCCTGAGCCTTAAAAACACTCAGCTTGGTTCAGTAAACTAAATCACAAGTATGGGAAGACTGCTGATCTGTCTGCTGTCCAGAGGACCATCATTGATACCCTCCATCAGGAGGGTAAGACACAAAAAGAAATTTCTCAAAGAGCAGGCTGTTCACAGAGTGCAGTTTCAAAGCATATCCACAAAAAGTCTGTTGGAAGGGAAAAATGTGGCCGGAAACGCTGCACAACCAAGAGAGATGACCGCAGCCTTAACAAAATTGTGAAGAAGAGCCGCTTCCAGAATTTGGGGGAGCTTCAAAGACAGTGGGCTGAAGCTGGAGTCCAGGTATCAAAAGCCACAGTTCACAGACGTGTCCGGGAAATGGGCTAAAATAGCCGTATTCCCATGGTCAAGCCACTTCTGAACTCAAGACAACGGAAGAAGCGTCTGACTTGGGCTATGGAGAAGAAGCACTGGACAGTTGCAGAGTGGTCCAAAGTCCTCTTTTCAGACGAAAGCAAGTTTTGCATTTCATTTGGAAGTCAAGGCGCCAGAGTCTGGAGAAAGGCTGGAGAGGAGCAAAATCCAAGTTGCTTGAAATCCAGTGTGAAGTTCCCACAGTCAGCAATGGTTTGGGGAGCCATGTCAGCTGCTGGTGTTGGTCCACTGTGTTTCATCAAGTCCAGAGTAAATGCAACTGTGTACCAAGAGATTTTAGAGCACTACATGCTTCCATCTGCTGAAAAGCTCTATGGAGATGAGGATTTCATTTTCCAGCATGATCTGGCACCTGCCCACAGTGCCAAAACCACCAGTAACTGGTGCACTGACCATGGCATCACTGTCCTTGATTGGCCTGCTAATTCCCCTGACCTGAACCCCATCGAGAATTTGTGGGGTATAGTTAAGAAGAAGATGAAAGACACCAGACCTACAAATGCAAATGAGCTGAAGGCCGCTATCGAAGCATCCTGGGCATCAATAACACCTCAGCAATGCCTCATTGCCTCCATGCCACGCCGGATTGATGCAGTAATCCGTGCAAAAGGATTCCCAAAAAAGTACTGAGTGCATCAATGGACATTTTCAAATGTTTGATTTAGTTTTGCTGTTATAAAATTATTTTTTTTACTTGGTCTGAGGAAGTATTCTAATATTTTGAGATAGGATTTTTGAGTTTTTTTCAGCTGTAAGCCAAAATCAGCAATATTCAAATAATAAAAGGCTTGAAATAGTTCAGTTGATGTGTAATGAATCCAGAAATTATGACATTTTTGTTTTTTAATTGAATTACAGAAAGTCAAGAACTTTATCACAATATTCTAATTTTCTGAGACAGTCCAGTATATATCCACTATTGTCCGCTGCGATAACAGAGAGATCTACCGGTAACTCAGTTTTACCACATTTCCCATCAGCCCGCGTTTGCTCCGCCCCTTATTTTTGATTCGTCCGTAGAACACATAACAGAATAAATCTCTAAAATAACTACATTACAAAAATATACAGTTGCAAATACATATTATACATGGTTACACATATTTACGAAGAAAGACGGTAAACCGAGAGAGTTTTCAAAGCTTTAATAATAATAAGATAACTTTCATCCCAAACCGTGCCTTTGAAAGGTACCAACACGCTAGTAGGATCACGCTCGCAATGCATCAAGCATACCTGTGATGAAAAAGCATCCTGTAAATGTGAAATTCACAATTGATCGTCTTCAACTTCTTTCTCATATCATTGCCATTAAGGGCATCTACCTCAGTGTCGGGACGTATATTATGTTTACAGAAAATATATGCTAAAACTTAGAAATTGCAGTCTTACTTGGCGTACATATTCTACTTGTCTTAATCTTACCTTTTAAACTCCTGCGCCGCTGGTGGCCGTTAGGAAAATTCTACAAATTAGCTACTTCACTGAATAAGCCCCAGGGTTGAACATTTGGGAAAAAAGTAGCGGCTTTTAGTCCAGATTTTACGGTATATACACACACACATATATCAATTTATATATATATATGTATATATACACACACATATATATATATATGTATATATACATATATATATATATATATATATATATATATATATATATATATATATATATATATATATATATATATATATATATATATATATACATATATATATATATATATATATACATATATATATATATATATATATATATATATATATATATATATATATATATATATATATATATATATATATATATATATATATATATATATATATATATATATATATGGGCAGCACGGCGGGGCAGTGGTTAGCGCTTGTGCGGCACAGTTAATGTCTCGGGAACCTGTCGTGGGTTCAAATCCAGCTCCAGACTTCCTGTGCGGAGTTTGTATGTTCTCCCCGTGCTTGCGTGGGTTTCCTCCGGGCACTCCGGTTTCCTCCCACATTCCAAAAACATGCATTTCAGGTGAATTGGCCGGTCCAAATTGTCCCTAGGTGTGAATGAGCGAATGAGCTGTCTGTCCCTGTGTGCCCTGCGACTGGCTGGCAACCAGTTCAGGATGTCCCTTGCCCACTGCCCGGAGATGGCTGGGATGGGCTCCAGCCCCCCCCGCGACCCTAATGAGGAGAAGCGGTACGGCTAATGAGATGAGATGATATATATATATATATATATATATACACACACATATATATATATATATATATATATATATACCAAAAGCACCCGCGAAATGTGAAAATCCGCGAAGTAGCGACGCCTCTTCAAAAAGGCTTAATTTTTTATTTTATTTTTAAATTATTTTTTAATTATTTTATTTTATTATTATTATTTCTTGGACCTGCGAAGCTCTGAACCCGCAAACGTGGAACCGCGAAGTATTGAGGTCCCACTGTAACTGTATATATACAGTGCATCCGGAAAGTATTCACAGCGCTTCACTTTTTCCACATTTTGTTATGTTACAGCTTAATTCCAAATTGTATTAATTTAATGTCTTATCTCAACATTTTACACAAAATATTCCATTATGAAAATGTGAAAAAAATTTTTTTTACTTTTTTCGAATTTGTTAAAAATAGAAAACTAAGAAATCACATTTACATAAGTATTCACAGCCTTTGCCATGAAGCTCAAAATTGAGCTCAGGTGCATCTTTTTTCCACTGATCATCCTTGAGATCTTTCTACAGCTTAATTGGAGTCCACCTGCAGTAAATTCAGTTGATTGGACATGATTTGGAAAGGCACACTCCTGTCTATATAAGGTCCCACAGTTGAGTGTGCATGTCAGAGCACAAACACCAAGCATGAAGTCAAAAGAACTGTCTGTAGACCTGCGAGACAGGATTGTCTTGAGCCACAAATCTCGGGAAGGATACATAAAAATTTCTGCTGCTTTGAAGGTCCCAATGAGCACAGTGGCCTCCATTATTCGTAAATGGAAGACCTTTGGAACCACCAGGACTCCTCCTAGAGCTGGCCGGCCTTCTAAAATGAGCGATCGGGGAAGAAGGGCCTCAGTCAGGGAGGTGACAAAGAACCCGATGGTCACTCTGTCAGAGCTCCAGCGTTCCTCTGTGGAGAGAGAAGAGCCTTCCAGAAGGACAACCATCTCTGCAGCAATCAACCAATCAGGCCTGTATGGTAGAGTGGCCAGACGAAAGCCACTCCTTAGTAAAAGGAACATGGAAGCCCGTCTGGAATTTGCCAAAAAGCACCTGAATGACTCTCAGACCATGAGGAACAAAATTCTCTGGTCTGATGAGACAAAGATTGAACTCTTTGGTGTGAATGCCAGACGCCATGTTTGGAGGAAACCAGGCACCGCTCATCACCAGGCCAATACCATCCCTACAGTGAAGCATGGTGGTGGCAGCCTCATGCTGTGGGGATGTTTTTCAGCAGCAGGAACTGGCAGACTAGTCAGGATAGAAGGAAAAATGAATGCAGCAATATATAGAGATATCCTGGATGAAAACCTGCTCCAGAGCGCTCTTGACCTCAGGCTGGGGCGAAGGTTGATTTTTCAGCAGGACAACGACCCAAAGCACACAGCCAAGATCTCAAAAGATTGGCTTCAGAACCACTCCGTTAATGTCCTGGAGTGGCCCAGCCAGAGTCCAGACTTGAATCCGATCGAACATCTCTGGAGAGATCTGAAAATGGCTGTGCACAAACGTCTCCCATCCAACCTGATTGAGCTTGAGACTTATTGCAAAGAAGAATGGGCAAAACTGCCTAAAGATAGGTGTGCTAAACTTGTGGGATCATATTCAAAAAGACTTGAGGCTGTATTTGCTGCCAAAGGTGGATCAACAAAGCATTAAGCAAAGGCTGTGAATACTTAAGTAAATAAATTCAAAAAAAGGAAAAAAAAAACTTTTTCACATTGTCATAATGGAGTATTTTGTGTAGAATTTTGAGATAAGAGATTAAATAAATACAATTTGGAATGAGGCTGTAACATAACAAAATGTGGAAAAAGTGAAGCGCTGTGAATACTTTCCGGATGCACTGTATATATATATATATATATATATATATATATATATATATATATATATATATATACATCTATCTATATATATATATATATATATATATATATATATATATATAGATATATATATATATATATATATATATATATATATATATATATAGATATATAGATATATAGATATACCGTATTTTCCGCACTATAAGGCGCTCATAAAATCTTTTTTTTTTTTTTTTTTTTAAAGCTGACTTATAATCCGGTGCGCCTCATATATGGATCAATATTGAATTGCAAGGTCTCGCAACTTACGGTAAGCAGCCACAATTTTTCGCGTAGAAAAAGAAGTGCGCTGTGCATACTGGGAAATATTAAACAACGATTCTCTTTTATTAGTACGTTTGTATAAAGACCCTGAAATGGCTCCTATTAAGAGACACGCTCACAAAGTAGAGTTTAAACTCAAGGCGATCAGTCACGCAGAAGAACGCGGGAATAGAGCAGCAGCGAGAGAGTTCAACATTAATGAATCGATGGCCATGTAAGGAAGAATAAACAAAGTTTTCCGTATATGCATGTATATGTATATACATATACATACATTTATATATACATATATATACATATACATATATATATATACATATACATACATTTATATATACATATATATATACATATACATACATTTATACATACATATATATACATATACATACATATAAATATATACATATACATACTTATATACATACATATACATACATATATATACATACATATATATATATATATATATATACATACATTTATATATACATATACATATATATATATATATATATACATATATATATATACTGGACTGTCTCAGAAAATTAGAATATTGTGATAAAGTTCTTTATTTTCTGTAATGCAATTAAAAAAACAAAAATGTCATACATTCTGGATTCATTACACATCAACTGAACTATTTCAAGCCTTTTATTATTTTAATATTGCTGAATTTGGCTTACAGCTTAAGAAAACTCAAAAATCCTATCTCAAAATATTAGAATATCATGAAAAAGTATACAAGTAGGCTATTCAACTAATCACCTGAATCATCTAATTAACTCGAAACACCTTGCGAGGGTTTCCTGAGCCTTAAAAACACTCAGCTTGGTTCAGTAAACTAAATCACTGCTGATCTGACTGCTGTCCAGAGGACCATCATTGATACCCTCCATCAGGAGGGTAAGACACAAAAAGAAATTTCTCAAAGAGCAGGCTGTTCACAGAGTGCAGTTTCAAAGCATATCCACAAAAAGTCTGTTGGAAGGGAAAAATGTGGCCGGAAACGCTGCACAACCAAGAGAGATGACCGCAGCCTTAACAAAATTGTGAAGAAGAGCCGCTTCCAGAATTTGAGGGCGCTTCAAAGACAGTGGGCTGAAGCTGGAGTCCAGGTATCAAAAGCCACAGTTCACAGACGTGTCCGGGAAATGGGCTACAATAGCCGTATTCCCATGGTCAAGCCGCTTCTGAACTCAAGACAACGGAAGAAGCGTCTGACTTGGGCTATGGAGAAGAAGCACTGGACAGTTGCAGAGTGGTCCAAAGTCCTCTTTTCAGACGAAAGCAAGTTTTGCATTTCATTTGGAAGTCAAGGCGCCAGAGTCTGGAGAAAGGCTGGAGAGGAGCAAAATCCAAGTTGCTTGAAATCCAGTGTGAAGTTCCCACAGTCAGCAATGGTTTGGGGAGCCATGTCAGCTGCTGGTGTTGGTCCACTGTGTTTCATCAAGTCCAGAGTAAATGCAACTGTGTACCAAGAGATTTTAGAGCACTACATGCTTCCATCTGCTGAAAAGCTCTATGGAGATGAGGATTTCATTTTCCAGCATGATCTGGCACCTGCCCACAGTGCCAAAACCACCAGTAACTGGTGCACTGACCATGGCATCACTGTCCTTGATTGGCCTGCTAATTCCCCTGACCTGAACCCCATCGAGAATTTGTGGGGTATAGTTAAGAAGAAGATGAAAGACACCAGACCTACAAATGCAAATGAGCTGAAGGCCGCTATCGAAGCATCCTGGGCATCAATAACACCTCAGCAATGCCACAGGCTGATTGCCTCCATGCCACGCCGGATTGATGCAGTAATCCGTGCAAAAGGATTCCCAACCAAGTACTGAGTGCATCAATGGACATTTTCAAATGTTTGATTTAGTTTTGCTGTTATAAAATTATTTTTTTTACTTGGTCTGAGGAAGTATTCTAATATTTTGAGATAGGATTTTTGAGTTTTTTTCAGCTGTAAGCCAAAATCAGCAATATTCAAATAATAAAAGGCTTGAAATAGTTCAGTTGATGTGTAATGAATCCAGAATGTATGACATTTTTGTTTTTTTAATTGCATTACAGAAAATAAAGAACTTTATCACAATATTCTAATTTTCTGAGACAGTCCAGTATATATGTGTATATATACATACATATACCCCCATACATATACATACATACATTTATATATATATATATATATATATATATATATATATATATATATATATATATATTCATATATATATATATATATATATATATATTCATATATATATATATATATATTCATATATATATATATATATATATTCATATATATATATATATATATATATATATATATATATATATATATATATATATACATATATATATATATATATATATATATATATATATATATATATATATATATATATATATATACATATACATATATATATATATATATATACATATACATACTTATATATATATATATATATATATATATATATATATATATATATATATATATATATATATATATATATATATATATATATATATATATATAGCCCTTAATCACAAAGAGTCTCAAAGGTATATATATATATATATATTCATATATATATATATATATATATATATATATATATATATATATATATATATATATATACATATACATACTTATATATATATATATATATATATATATATATATATATATATATATATATATATATATATATATATATATATATATATATATATATATATATAGCCCTTAATCACAAAGAGTCTCAAAAGGCTGCACAGACCACAAACTATATATATTATGGTCGAGAACCGAGGTTCCACTGTATATATATATATATATATATATATATATATATATATATATATATATATATATATATATATAAATATAAATATATATATATATATATATATATACATATATACATATATATATACATATATACAAATAAATATAAATAGAGATTTGTTGATACCCTCAACCTTCCTGTAATATTTCCAAGTATCCCAATCTAAGATGTACATAAAGTAAATTGAACGCTGTTCAATTGAAGAATACGAACAGTTTTGGTCTCTTTTGAATGGTAACACTCAGAAATAATCACTGCAAGTTCTATTATCACTAAGTAATCAAAGTTGGAACACAAAAATAGAAGGTTTTTATTCAAATGCCTGCAGATGAGCGAGCATGGGCATCTTTGCTGAAAAACAGGTGAGACAACAGCTTGAAGCAATACGGTACTTTGTCAAATTTGATCTCAATCTGAAAAACTAAACATTATATTTAACACATTTCTCTAAAGGCATGTCAAAGCATTTTGAGAGCTCCAGTATCCAGCTATAAAACATCTGGAGCTTGGTATTTTACTGGTATTGGCCGAGAAATATGTCAATAAAATGGTCAGAGGCTAACGGCCATATCGGAAAGACATCTACGCATCTGTTTATTTGCAAATGGGAATCTTGTGGTGGAACAGACAGATTGTGACAAGGAATGTCCAACGATGAAGAAATGCCTTTCGGCGCATTTTATCTGTCGGCATTGTGTGTTTTGGAGTAAATATTTTACACATTTGGATTCACTGGATGGTTCTGGATGTAATGAGTCCATGTTTGCAGATAACTATCTCATTCATCTCATTACAAGTGGATGTATTGGTGAGCTATCTGGCTTTATAGTTTTCGGGTATCCTGTTTCAGGCTGATCGTGATGTTTCTGTGATGATTACATTTTAAAAATTGTCATCATTTCATGAATCCCAAGAGTTTAAGCTTTCCAATGTTATGTGGCATGATGAAAGTCAGCGACCTATGACATTGTGAAGACACATTTTTTTATCAACTGTTTGATGGCCCGCCATTAAAGGTTGAGGTGTTCTCATTCTGTGCAGTGTATAAATAAATATGTTTTGAAAAGCTTTGTCCCTGAGTGCCAAAACGGAAAAATGTGATTTTTGTTTTACTCTAAAAAAAAAAAAAAGTAAGTATCAAGCCTCTAGGAATATTTTGATAAATCCCCACTAAATGGCAGGAATGGCTTTGATCAGATCTTTGCCAACTTCTTTGTGTTGCTTTTTTTCCAGCAATCGAGAGTGTAAGCGGCTCCCAAATGATCCCAACATCATGTGTTCACGTCACCGGAAACATCGGGTCCTGAAATGTTCTTGCAAAATTCATGCATCAGTCGTGCATAATACCTAATGCACAAAAACAAGTTAAAGCAAAAAGGCAGGATATGTTTATTATCTTGCCTGGATTTTAGCCTCAAGTTGATATTCTATCTACAGCAGGGGGTTTCAAATTGAAATGGATGGCGGGCCGAAACAAATAAACTTCACGCCGAGGACAGGACTGATTGGAGGTTTACAAGTGTTCAAATCCCGCATATTGCAAACTAATGAAAACCTAAGAAATATATTGAATTATGATGAGAAACATTTTTTGCTCTGTCAGTAATCTTGAATTTCCAAAAATCACATTTCCTTTATATGAAAATCCCCATGACATGACCATTGAATGAAAAAGAGCTGCTATGCTAGTTGCTAATACTGTATAGTGCTAGTCAGCCATTAGCGTAACCAGCCCAACAAAAATATTCACTTTTTAGTACACGACAGGCTTAAATCTAATTACAAATGCTCAATAAAATATATAATATACTATAATAAAGAAAAAGTAAAACAAAAGAAAAATGTGAAAAACGCAGCGTCTACTGCCTTGAAATAGTTCAGTCCATTTGATTCCTAGCAACGCTGAAATGAATGACAATAGTCTTTGTTTTAAAGTGTTGCTTTTTCTTTTCCTGGCTTTTCCAGCTCCACGGCACATAACACCTTTCATCCCTCTATCGTACCGGACTCATATAATTTGCGTTGTTCTGTGTTCATTTTACCGCTACAAAACAGAAAAGTGATTTTTGGCCAAGCCAACTTCATATTTGGGAGAGGGTAATTCCCCCAGATGGTAAAACCCACCTTATCTGTTGCGCTGAATGTGGCTAAATAGCTGACTAGAGAATGAATGCAAAAGTAAAGTTAGATAGTGCAAGTGACAAATACATGTTAAAATATGTTTTCTCTTTCAGCCAGCCCAAACGTGACCTTGACATAAGCCGGCCCTTCGGGAAATCTCCCATTCATCCCGATCAGGGACCCCAGCATTAAACATGCCCAACACTGGTCGGAAACAAACATGGTATTGTAATTAAACAGACAACATCAATGTTACAGCTTAAATGCTCAAAAATCCTTCAGACTCAAGTCAAGTGCTTTTGAGCCAGACAATATGTTCATGAAACACTGAGTTAAGTGTTTGACAGATGGTTAGTGTTGTGTATGTAGTAGGGTTGTAGTCGGATTCAGAGACAGGCACGGACGGTACATTCATAGAGTGTTTACTTAACTTCTTCTTCGGTAGTTCTCAAGCACAAGTACAAGGCTGCGCATTAGTATACAGCGACACCGCAGAAAGGGGAGTGTATTACACGACACCACATATTCCCTTTTTGTTAGAATAGGACACAAACAGTAGCATGAATCTAAAATACGCAATAAGTCTTCGGTAAGTATGAGCTTATAGAAAACATACATTTCAATATTCATTACCAGATTAGAGGTAAATATTTATCAAAGGTAAGCAATATTGTAAGGAACTATACTGTCAATATCGGTAAGCAAAAGTGTGTAAACCTTGTAAACTTAAACAGACTGTATGATGATCACATCATAAACAAACATGACAATTTTTTTAAACAATGAACATTCATCTTTTTTTTTTTTTTTTTTTTAAACATCACCACATCTTTCTGTATCTTTTTTTTTTTTTTTTTTTTTTTTAAGTCACGTAATCTTGAAGCCATGCAGGAGCATGTCGTATTCTCTGTGCACTCGGAGAGGGATGTGGTGAGAGCACAGTTTCAGGTTCAGGTGGCTCAGCACCTTGGTCGCTTGGCAGGAGGCAAGCATCATTATCAGGAGGCTGTTGCGCTGAAGCAGCAGCACAGGTGGAAGAATGGGCAAGGTGGAAAGCATTCCACACCTTTCCATCAGACAGCAGATAAGTGGCTGGACCCTTTTGGGCTACCACTGTCAGTGGCTTGGTGAACTTTGAGTGTCCTTTGGCAATGATTCCAGGTTTGCGGATGCGAACCGCAGAGCCAATCTGGAAGCTGGGTGATTTTGCACCGCGACGTTTGTCGGTGTATCGTTTGGACTTCCGTTGTTTGTTTTGTATGTTTTGTAGCATGTTGCCTTTGTCAGCAGTGGGACGCATGGAGTGAAGACCTGTGATGTGAAGCTTTGTATTCAGTAGTCTACCATGCAACAGTTCAGCGGGGGATACTGAAGTCACGGCATGTGGCGTGGCTCTGTAAGTCTGTAAAAACTCAGTGAAGAAGGCTTTCAGTGGTTTACCTTCGATGTTGGCTGTTTGTAGACAGTCCTTGAAGACTCTGTTGAAACGCTCAATTTCACCGTTGGCTTGTGGGTAGTACACAGAGCTGCGACGGTGTGTGATGTTCCTGTCACTAAGGAATGCTTCAAACTCGGTCGACACGAACTGAGGGCCATTGTCAGTAACAATTTCCTGTGGATTACCTTCTCTGCTAAAAACAATGGAAAGAAAAGTCATAACAGAGGCAGAAGTAACATTTGAGCAGAAGGCAATCTCAGGCCATCGGCTGTAATAGTCAATGAGGGTGATGGCGAAGCGGCAATCAGCAGGCGCAGAGTGAATAGGACCAACAATGTCCACAGCAACCTTTTCCCAGGCAGCAGTTGGGGTAGGCACAGGCTGTAATGGGGCAGTACGTGTGGTTGCGGTTTTGTCATGCTGCAAGCAGGTGGTGCATGATTTGATGGCGAGCTCAACCTGAGAATCCATTCCAGGCCACCAGTACAAGTCTCTCAGTCTTTGTTTTGTGCGGACGATCCCTTGGTGTGTAGCATGAGGAAGTTGGATCATTTTTTCCTGTAGCTGTTGTGGTATCACAACACGATGAGTGCCACGCACAATGACACTGTTCTGCAAGGCAAGCTCATTTTGCACACGGAAGTATGGCACGATGAGGGGGTCAAGGCCTTTTGCAGTACGAGGCCATCCCTTCTGCATGTAGTGTCGCACCTTCTGTAGCACTGGACATTCCTCACACGCACTGGAGAGCTCATCAGCAGTGACTGCAGCAAAATCAGGAGACACAGCAGCCACCATCTCCATGATGCCATCATTTTCCAGTTTCGTCAGCTCCTCAGACACCTTGTCACGCACGGCATATGGGAGTCTGCGTAGCTTTTGCTGGACTGGCGGGACGTCTGCACGCACTTTAACTTTGTGTAGAAAACCTGTAGCAACGCCTAGAGCATTTGTAGTGTTGACAGTGTGACTCATCTCCGATGCGGCAGGTGTTGCAATCTGCCCATCTTGTATGTGGAGGCGAAGTGCAGTGAACAGGTCCATTCCCAGTAGTGGAGTACCGTCAGGAACTATGTAGAAGTCAGTATGTGCACTCTGGTTGCAGTATGTAGCAGTAAGTTGAAGACAGCCCAACACTGAAATTGGCTTCTTCATGTAGGTCACCAGACGTACAGTAGGCTTTGAGAGAGGCAAGTGCATGAATGATTGTCTGTAAATTCTCTCTGGCAGAATTGAGACTGCTGAACCAGTGTCCACAAGCAGGTCAGTAGTAATAGACTGTTCATCATTCGCATGGAGAGCAACTGTACACGTAAGGCGCTTTGGGACTGCAGCTGTAGGGGCTACATGACACACAGTAAGTTCTGGGACAGTAACTTCTCTTACTGATCGAGTAGGAATTGCGCTGCGGCACACTTTACTAAAATGTCCAATTTTTTCACATTGGTTGCATTTTGCATTTTTAGCAGGGCATTTGGGGTCATTTGCTAGATGAGAGTTGGAGCCACAACGGTAGCAGGTTTTGTGTTGATTTCTTTTATCTCTCGAGTGCTGTGTATGCGTACTGCTCTGATTCCTTTTATCTCTTTGTTGCACGAACTTCACAGGAACGTCGGGCACGTGCACGGGAGCAATAGCATTAGCTTCTGAAATAGCGGATTTGATTTGTGTAGCAATTGCGATAGCTTTGTCAAGCTTTAAGTCCGTTTCCAACAACAAGCGTTCTCTGATTCTCGAAGAGGACATCTTCTCAATGAATTGATCCCTAATCATATCATCAGCAAACGTGCCGAAGTCACAGTTAGCAATTAATTCCCTCAATGCGGCAATGAACTGAGCAGTGGTCTCGCCCGGTCTCTGAGCACGCCGACGGAACTTGGTACGCTGAGCAACGACATTAATCTTCGGTACAAAGAAAGTTTCTAGCGCATCACAGGCAGATTTGTAAGAAGTGCCAGTGTCGGGAAGGGAAAGAAAAATTCTCTGCCCTTCTGTGCCTAAACAGTGCAGCAGTAGTGCGTGTTTTCGTTTGTCCGGCATTTCGTTAGCAGTCAATGCTAGCAGGTAATTTTCGAACATCTGAATCCACGTGGTGTACAACATCGTAGGCTCACCCGGGGTTTCAAGCAAAGCAAGGGGTTGTGAGATTCCGATCCAAGTCATCCTCGTCGCCAATATGTTGTGTATGTAGTAGGGTTGTAGTCGGATTCAGAGACAGGCACGGACGGTACATTCATAGAGTGTTTACTTAACTTCTTCTTCGGTAGTTCTCAAGCACAAGTACAAGGCTGCGCATTAGTATACAGCGACACCGCAGAAAGGGGAGTGTATTACATGACACCACAGTTAGTCCAGTTCTGGTTGGAATTCTTTAAACAAAGAGTGCAATGAATATTAAAATAAACAATAATAATATAGAGGCAGCACGGCAGCGGAGTGGTTAGCGCATGTGCGGCACAGTTCAAGTCATGGGAACCTCCTGCGTGGGTTAAAATCCAGCTCCTGACTTCCGGTGCGGAGTTTGTATGTTCTCCCCGTGCTTGCGTGGGTTTCCTCCGGGCACTCCGGTTTCCTCCCACATTCCAAAAACATGCATTTCAGGTGAATTGGCCGGTCCAAATTGTCCCTAGGTGTGAATGAGTGAGCGAGTTGTCTGTCCCTGTGTGCCCTGCGATTGGCTGGCAACCAGTTCAGGGTGTCCCCTGCCCACTGCCCGATGATTGCTGGCATGGGCTCCAGCACCCCCGCGACCCTACTGAGGATAAGCGGTGCAGCTAATGAGATGAGAATAATAATATAACATGCACGCATGCTGAATGGTATCTAACTTTTACTAATAACTTGTTGCAAAGGAACACGTTACTGGAACACAATTACCGTATTTTCCGCACTATAGGGCGCACCGGGTTATAGGGCGCACCCCCAAAAAATAGTTTTTGGTCCTATATCTTCCATAGATAAGGCGCACCGGATTATAAGGCGCTACAATGGGAACGCCGATAAAACAGTCAGATGATTCAGTCAAACTGATTACCTCCTTAACATTCCCAAAGCTTGCAAAGAAGCAAAAACGTGTAAATGCGTCATTTCAAATATCATTCGGAAGGTTGAAGTCTTGGGATTCAAGAAATGCCAAACATTTCTATGTTTCTATTTTCTTTTTCGCTCACAACTTTACTGTGCATATGACAATAAACACTTGGAATTGAGTTTAATTCACTCAACTCATCACAGCAACATCAAGATCGTTCTAAAATGATGAAAATATAAAGCCGCATAACTCACCTAAGTTCTCACGTTCAATAATGATACGCAATCATGGTCTTCTTACAACCGTTAGTGAAGTAAATCCAGGAGAGTAAATTATTTGCAAATACAGACTAATAAAACATGTTTCTTTATGGTGTACTTTAGCAAGCTTGCTAAGCTTGCTACGCCATTGCTAAACTTGGCCAATTGCAGGGTTTATTTTGGCCATCTAGCCTATTGGAGGCTCTGAATAACTTCAGCCAATAGCGATCGATTTAACTGATGATTGACACATCTTTTTCGGCCAATTGCGGGGTTTGTTTCGGCCATCTAGCCAATCCGAGGCTCCGAATAACTTCAGCCAAAAGTGATCGATTCAATTGATGAGTGACACATTGGTTAGCCAATGAAACGCCGGTATATAAATCCCAGCATACACCACGGACTTGCTACGCCATTGCTAAACTCGGCCGATTGCAGGGTTTGTTTTGGCCATCTAGCCAATCCGAGGCTCCGTATAACTTCAGACAATAGTGATCGATTCAAATGATAATAATAATAATAATAATTTCCTTTGTATTGTCATTCTTTGTAACAATGTACACAGAACGAAATGTCGATACACCTGACCCGTTGTAGCGAGTCGATGCAGCCGCAGCCAACAGAGGGCGCCGCCATTATACCAATTAGGTATGTAAATGATGATTGACACATTGGTTAGCCAATGAAACGCCGGTATATAAATCCCAGCATACACCGCGGACTACTCCACGTTCGGGGTAAAATCGAGTCGGCGGCTGTTGAGTAAGTTGCGAGACCTTGCGAATTTAATATTGAGCCATATATAAGGCGCACTGTGTTATAAGGCGCATGGTCAGCTTTTGAAAAAAATTAAGACTTTTAGGTGCGCCTTATAGTGCGGAAAGTACGGTACTATACTCAATAATGAGTAAAGTAAAGCGTCATTAATTAAATGTTTTAACTCATCTGTTGTTACAACACGGTGCGTTACTCTGCTTCTTAAGCGAAGCAAATCAGAAAATATGAAAGCCATTGAATGTGAATTGTTCCTAAGTAACTCATGAAGTAATTTACAATTCCCAATTTGCCTGCAATGGTTAAGAAGGGTAGCCGTAATACAAATGAGTACAGTTACGGTAGCGCCGTCTCAAGCACATGTATGAGGACACCGATATTTTTTTTGTAGATATTCTCTCTACCGTATATACTTGCATCTAAGCTGTATTTACGAGTATAAAATTAAATCCTGAAATCTGTGGGTTATTCTTTAAGCGTACTCTGTAAAGAGAACTGTAAAGCGTTTTTGAAAAAATTGTGTGACTCAAATGTTTTTACAAAATAGTCCTTTACTCTGCTACTTATTAATAGATGATCATGAATTGAAAAGCCTCTGATCCTAACTGTTCCTCCTTTGCTTTATGATGTACACTGGCTTGCGAAACAATTTGGACCCCCTGAACTTTGTGACCTTTTGCCACATTTCAGACTTCAAACATAAAGATATAAAGCTGTAATTTCTGGTGAAGAATCAACAATAAGTGGGACAGAATCGTGAAGTGGAACACACTTTATTGGATATTTTAAACTTTTTTAACAAAAAAGTGGATGTGCAAAATTATTCAACCCCTTTACTTTCAGTGCAGCAAACTCTGTCCAGAAGTTCAGTGAGTATCTCTGAGTAATTCAATGTTGATCTAAATGACTAACAATGATAAATGGGATCAACCTGTGTGTAATCAAGTCTCTGTATGAATGCACCTGCACTTTGATAGTCTCAGAGGTCTGTCTAAAGCGCAGAGAGCATCATGGAGAACGAGGAACACACCAGGCATGTCCGAGATACTGTTGTGGAGAGGTTTATAGCTGGATTTGGATAAAAAAAAAGATTTCCCAAGCTCTAAACATCCCAAGGAGCACTTTGCAACCAATAATATTGAAATGGAAGGAGTATAAGACCACTGAAAATCTACCATGATCGGACCATCCCCCTAAGCTTTCAGCTCGTACAAGGAGAAAACTGCAGCCAAGTGGCCCATTATCACTCTGGATGAACTGCATAGGTCTACAGCTGAGGTGGGAGAATCTGTCATAGGACAACAATCAGTCGTAAACTGCACAAATCTGGCCTTTATGGAAGAGTGGCAAGAAGGAAGCAATTTCTTAAAGATATCCATAAAAAGTGTCATTTAAATTTTGGCATAAGCTACCTGGGAGACACACCAAACATTTAGAAGAAGGTGCTCTGGTCTGAGAGACCAAAATCGAACTTTTTGGCAACAATGCAAGACGTTATGCTTGGGTTAAAAGGAGCACAGATCATCACCCTCAACACACCATTCCCACAGTCAAACATGGTGGTGGCAAGCATCACGGTTTGGGCCTGCTTTTATTTTTGCACTATTTTGCTAGTTATCAAGCTAAATCTTGGCCTTCTCTTCAGCTATCTATCTAGCTTTGTGCTAAGCTTCCTATCCCGCTATCAAGATGTTTTTTTTCCCTCTTTTATGTAGCTATCTAACTTCCTTTTAATGTTTTACCTGTTTACCTTTGTAGCTAACTATGAAAGTACCTCTTTAGCCATTTAGCAAGCCATCTTGCTAAGTTGCTATTTTAGACGTTTATATGAAACTGGTTGCGCTTTGCGCTAATTAGGAACGAAAAGTATTTCAGCTTGATAAAGGTTAGAGACCCCTGGTATAGCACAACTGAGATGAGTGCCTAAGATCCAGACCTTATGTTCCCAGGTAGGCCACATCAGCAAAAGACAGTGAACTTGATCTTTTTTTTAGTTTACCATTGTGTTTTGGAAGTATGCTGTATAAATCAGCATACTTTAGTAGCCTACCCCAGTGTTTTTAAACTTTTTTTGAGCCAGGGCATGTTTTTTATATTGGAAAATGTTTGCGGCACACCACTAACCAAAAATGTTATAAAACGACACTGAACTGTATGTTGAATTACAATATAATTTATTATACCCCCAGTTTTTACAGCACAGACACTTGACAATCACATAATATTTACAGAAAATGATTCATATATGTTTTATAAAAAAATATTTTAAAAAGTGACATTGGATCATTTCTCACGTCACACCTGACGATCTCTCACGGCACACTAGTTTGTCGTGGCACAGTTGAAATTCACTGGCCTACCCTACATGTTATAATCACTGATGACAAGGGATTTTTTTTTCATGCGTCATACATTTGGTCACAAAAATAGGAGAAAAAATTTTTTTTTATGTCTGGCATCGAATGCATTTACTGGTCTATTTGTACAGTTCCATTAATGCAATTTTACACCACAACCAACTCAACACACAATACAAACTGATGGGGAAGCTATGAGAAAAAAAGAATATTTACCATTATTGCCCTACTGATTTGAAAGGAATAAAAAAATCAATACAAAGTAAAGGTTTTAGCAGTGCATGGGCAATAAGATTAGACTACATCAGATCAGGACTACTAGGCTAGGCCTACTTAAGTTGAGAGTGTATCCTTTACTGCCGTCTAGCAGCCAGAGGGAACGCTTTTTTTAATGACATATTTAAAAATGTATTGCGGGCATCCCTGAGCTGAATAATAAGAAAAAATACATAAAACATAGTAAGACCAGAGATGTGCAATTAATTTACACAACATGAGGCTCAGGCCCTGGAGTAGTGGAATTCTCTGCCCTCTGAGAATCGATCTGCAACCTCAGGCCCGTTTAAATCTAGGCTTAAAACACACTTATATTCTATAGCTTATTAATGATGTTGACCTTATACTATTGTCTCCTTGTCTCTGAGAGAAGAGGATGAGCCTGGTTGTTGCAGTGTGCATGCATTTTGAGACATCTTACCGGCCAGAGCTGCCCCAAGGCATAAGCGAACTAAGCGGCTGCTTCCCTAAGCACTAGGGGGCCCTAAAAAGCAGTTAACAGTTTTGGTGCCAACTTTGTCCCCATTATCACTTTCGTGTGTCTACAACAAAAACCTTTTATAGAAATACTACAGAAGCACTACAAAACTAAATATAAAATATAGTGCTTACATTATTTTGCTTTCATTTGGGAAAAAAAAGTTAATATGGAAATAATTAGAAAATACCATGCTACAAAATACTTCAGAAATATTAATCCAGAATTACTGCAAAAACACAACATGCACTGTAATATTGCAAAAATACGACAGACATGATACAAAAGAAAATGTACTATCGTAATACAACAAGAATACTACAGAAATACTAGGAATTTAATAATATGGAAAAACTACCCAAAAAACTACTACGGAAAGAGTACAAAAATCAAACTATAGTAATACTTAAAAAAACTACTGAACTTCAACTGTAATCCGACTACAGATATCATTAAAAAATACTTTTACAAAAGTAGAACTACTGTAACGCCTGAAAACTAAATATCAAACGAGGTGCTTAAAACACCTACCTATAATATTGTTATTATTTTGCCTTAATTGCGATCGTTTCTAAAAACTAGTTTGATGAGACTTATCTGGTTCAAAAGAACTATACTATGTAAATATTCCCGATAAAAAAATTTGATCCTTGTCCTTGGCCATTGAA
Source organism: Urocampus carinirostris (assembly GCF_059441175.1). Lineage (NCBI taxonomy): Eukaryota > Metazoa > Chordata > Actinopteri > Syngnathiformes > Syngnathidae > Urocampus > Urocampus carinirostris. Next base: position 45,028,293 of record NC_142355.1, read on the forward strand.
CCCGATGCGGCCACCCCTGGATTAGAAGATGGAATGAGTTCTATTAGGTATGTAAATGATCAAGAAATAAGAGGCCCAAAATCAAATTTTGCTTAGGGCCCCGTGAAGGCCTCGGTGTCAGCACTTAGAACTGATGTACACCATTATTTGGAACAGCGGGCTGAAACTCAAGGCCAATTACAGCCCCCAGGATGATAGTTTGAGGCCCCCGTTTTAATCTAAAGGAATGGTGTGTATTATTTTCCCACTAGATGTCTCTGTATTCTTTTGTGCCACCAAAAACAACTGCTATAGCACAACGGAAGAAGACAAAATAGGGGTGACTCAAAGTGATCGAAACACACCTTTTTACTTTTGAAAAGAAGAGAAATAAAATCCCAAATAATGAAAAAAATAGAAAAAAAAAGAAATTAAAAAACTAAAAAGGAAAGAGTAAAAAGAAAAAAAGAAGTAAGGCAAAAAGTACAACTCTAGAAAAAAAAAAGAAAAATAATAAAGGGGAAGAAAAAAGAAAAGTAAAAAGAGAAATTTGCATTTTTTGTTTCGTTTTTATCTTTTTCTCTTCAATTTCTTTCTTTTCTTTCTTACCATATTTTTTCTTCCATTTTCCCTTTTTGCATTTTTCCCTTACCTTTTTTTTTTATCCTTTTTTTCCTTTTTGCCTCTTTTTAAAAATGTCTTCCTGTTTCCAAAAAAAAAGTTCTGAGGTTGGGTATTTAAAGGTTTTGTTAGAGTCTTGTGCGGCGCACCTTCAAAAAAAATAAAAAAATAAATATATATATGTATATATTTTTTTTTTAATTATTATTTTTTAGACCCGGTTAATGGGGACCAAAACCACCCGCTAAAAGTGAAAATCTGCGAAGTAGCGACGCCCCTTCAAATAAATAAATATATAAATAAATCTCATCTCATTTTCTGCACCGCTTATCCTTATTAGGGTCGCGGGGGGGGGGCTGTCTTTCTCTTTCTTTGTCTTTCACTTTATCTCTATTTGTGTTTCTCTTCATGTTTTCTTTTTCCTTATCTCCCTCTTTCTCTCTCTCTCTTTTTTATATTGTTCTTTCTTTTATACCTCTTTCTTTTTTGCTCTGTTTTCTCCTCTTAATCCCTGTACCTTTCTTTCTCTTGCTGACTTTTTCTCACTTTGTTTCTCTTTCTTTCTCTTCTATCTATTTATCTCTATCTCTTTTTATGTCAATCTTCCTTTCCATTTTTCTCTTCATCTTTCTCTTTGTCCCTCTCTTTCATTCTCCCTACTTTTGATTCTCACTTTCTCTCTCTCTCTCTTCTCCCTCTCTCTTGCTCTGTGTCTGCCTTGTGTCAGTCTCTCTCTCTTTCTTTCTTTCTCCATTTTCTACCTCTCTTTTCTTTATTTTGTTCCTTCTTTTATACCTCCTTCTTTCTCGCTCTGTTTTTTTCTATCTCTTTATTTCTGTGTTTTTTCCTGTTTTTTTATGTGCTTTTCTATTTCTCACTGTCTTTTTCTCTCTTTCTCTTTTTCTCTTTCTTTCTCCTCCATCTTCCCCTTTATTTCTCTTTCTTTTTCTCTTTCTTTCTCCTCTATCTTCCCCTTTATTTCCCTCTCTTTTTATGTTTTTATTCCTCTCTTCCTTTTGTTATTTATCTTCCTTTTATTCTCTCTACCTTTCGTTCTCTCTCACACACTCTCTTTCTCTCTTTCACTCTTTCTCCTTATTTCTCTCTTTCTTTCTTTCTTTCTTTCTTTCTTTCTTTCTTTCTTTCTTTCTTTCTCTTTTTCTTTCTTTCTCTCTTTCTTTCTTTGTTTCTCCCTTCCTTCCTCTCTTTTTTATATTGTTCTTTCTTTTATACCTCTTTCTTTTTTGCTCTGTTTTCTCCTCTTAATCCCTGAGCCTTTCTTTCTCTTGCTGACTTTTTCTCACTTTGTTTCTCTTTCTTTCTCTTCTATCTATTTATCTCTATCTCTTTTATGTCAATCTTCCTTTCCTTTTTTCTCTTCATCTTTCTCTTTGTCCCTCTCTTTCATTCTCTCTACTTTTGATTCTCACTGTCTCTCTCTCTCTCCCTCTCTCTTGCTCTGTGTCTGCCTTGTGTCAGTCTCTCTCTCTTTCTTTCTTTCTCCATTTTCTTCCTCTCTTTTCGTTATTTTGTTGTTTCTTTTATACCCCCTTTCTCGCTCTGTTTTTTCTTTCTCTTTCTCTCTGTGTTTTTTTCTGTTTTTCTATGTGCTTTTCTTTTTCTCACTGTCTTTTTCTCTCTCTTTCTCTTTTTCTCTTTCTTTCTCCTCCATCTTCCCCTTTATTTGGGGCGGCAGTAGCTCAGGAGGTAGAGCGATCGTTTTAGGATTAAGGGATCCCAGTTCGAATCCCGGCTTGTCCGTGTTACATGTCGAAGTGTCCTTGGGTAAGACATTGAACCCTCAATTACCCCCAATAAGCAGGTTAGCGCCTTACATGGCTGCACACATCACGGCCGCTATTGGGAAATGTGAAGCACAATGTAAAGCGCTTTGGGAAGTCATTGACTTGAAAAGCGCTATATAAATGCAGATCATTTCATTTCATTTCATATTTCTCTTTCTTTATCTCTTTCTTTCTCCTCTATCTTCCCCTTTATTTCTCAGTCTTTTTGTTTCTATTCCTCTCTTCCTTTTGTTATTTATCTTCCTTTTATTCTCTCTACCTTTTGTTCTCTCTCACACACACTCTCTTTCTCTCTTACTCTTTTTCTTTCTTTCTCTCTTTCTTTCTTTGTTTCTTCCTTCTTTCCTCTTTTTTATATTGTTCTTTCTTTTATACCTTTCTTTTTTGCTCTGTTTTCTCCTCTTAATCCCTGTGCCTTTCTTTCTCTTGCTGACCTTTTCTCACTTTGTTTCTCTTTCTTTCTCTTCTATCTAATTATCTCTATCTCTTTTTATGTCAATCTTCATTTCCGCTTTTCTCTTCATCTTTCTCTTTGTCACTCTTTCATTCTCTCTACTTTTGATTCTCACTTTCTCTCTCTCTTTCTCTCTCTCTCTCTCTCACTCTCTCTCTCTCTCTTTCTCTCTCTCTCTCTCTTGCTCTGTGTCTGCCTTGTGTCAGTCTCTCTCTATTTCTTTGTTTCTCCATTTTCTTCCTCTCTTTTCTTTATTTTGTTCTTTCTTTTATACCTCCTTCTTTCTCGCTCTGTTTTTTCTTTCTCTTTCTCTGTGTTTTTTTCTGTTTTTCATGTGCTTTTCTTTTTCTCGCTGTCTTTTTCTCTCTCTTTCTCTTTTTCTCTTTCTTTCTCCTCCATCTTCCCCTTTATTTCTCTTTCTTTTTCTCTTTCTTTCTACTCTATCTTCCCCTTTATTTCTCTCTCTTTGTATGTTTCTATTCCTCTCTTCCTTTTGTTATTTATCTTCCTTTCATTCTCTCCCTCTCTCTCTATCTCGCTCTCTCTCTCTCTTTCTTTCTCTCTCGCTCTCTCTTTCTCTCTCTCTCTTTCTCTCTCTCTCTCCCTCTCTCTCTCTCTCTCTCTCTCTCTATCTCTCTCTCTCTCTTCCTTTTTTTTAATGTACCAGTCGGGAGTTTTTTTTCTACCATGTGGCCTCTGAGCTAAAATGAGTTTGACACCCCTGGTTTTTAATGTGTTTGGGAAAATAGTATGTATGAGAGTATAACAGTGTTTGTGCATGGGTAAGACTGAATCTGTATGAGAATATAGTTATGCATGTGGATCATATTATAAGTGAGAGCAATTTACTTCTCAAGCGGTCTGTCATATAAACACAGGCTTAGATCGATCACTTAATTTTCTTCCTTCTCAGCGTTGCGAATGGAAACGTTGGGATGTGTTAATGATTGTGGCACATGCATATCATCACTGGTCATGCTAGAATAAAAATGGGGTGAGAGGTTCCTGGGTGCTTATACATACCGTCCCATAAAGCCTCCCTCGTCTGTTCATGGCGACATACAAGTCACTCTTGACCCCATACAGGCTCACCACTCCTCGCTCCACGGTGGAGATCTCAATAAGACCTAAAAGGATGCACCACGGATTACATTATTTCATACCTATCAACTTATACTGTTTATCCTTTTTTCAAAGTTTTTTAATATCATTTCAAATTGTGTGCACCAAGGGGCGTCAAAACTTTTCAGAAAGCGAGCCAGATTTGGCAAGCTGAAAATATGAGAGCTGACTATTTGACAGTGGCGGCAGTAGCTCAGGAGGTAGAGCGCTCGTCTTGGGATCAAGGGATCCCAGTTCGAATCCCGGCTCGTCCTTGTTACATGTCGAAGTGTCCTTGGGTAAGACACTGAACCCCCAATAAGCAGGTTAGCTTATTACATGGCTGCAAGGCTGCTATTGGGAAATGTGGAGCACATTGCAAAGCGCTTTGGGAAGTCATTGACTTGAAAAGCGCTATATAAATGCAGATCATTTCATTTCATTCTTTTGCCCAATTTTCAAGCCACAGAATACTGTACAGCCGAGGCTTTCTCTTGCTCTCTTCTACTCCCCTTCATTCCCCCTGCCCTCCTCCTTCCCTGCCCTCATCTTCCCCTGCCCTCCTCCTCCCTAATTTTTTGCACTATTTTTTTAAGTTAATTTAAATCTTCTTGCTTGTTATTTAAAAAAAAAAAAAAGAAACATCAGGAAACTATTTAAGTATTTATGTACTTTCATACCAATTGCTGCTAAGCCCAATTTTATTTACTGCACTGTTAGTTTTTGGTTTAAGTGAACGATTAGTCATGTTAGTTGTGTTAATGTTCAAATGTATTTACTGTAAAAGGTTTCAGAGAACTCTTAAAAATGTATTTGAATTTACAACAGTCTTTCCCCTAGCTTCAATATTGGTTATCGCCCTCTTCCTAATACTAATAATAGGTATCGGTATCAGCCCTAAAAAAAAAATCCATATCGTTAGACTCATAGTCTTTAATTAATCAACCCTTTGTCAAAGGTTTGCAGTGGTTGGCAATCAGCTTTGCAACCTCGTAGCTCGCCTTCGTAGCATTTTCATTTGACTCGCAGGGTCCCGTGAAAAAGTGCTGCTCTGCCGTTAAAACACCTTCCAGTTGCTTTACGTTTTAACAGCGTTTGTTTCTAGTTACCTTATTGTAGTGTGCATGTTATGTCAGGCAGTGCCTTTTGATATTATATTCTTTGAAAATAGCCACATTTTTTTAAAAATTAGGCGGACAAAGTTAAATTAAATACCTGAAGCTACAACTCATGGGAAACTGCTACATTCGGGACAGCAGTATTTTAATCATCGCCGAAACCTGGCTCTATACAAGGTTACCCTGACGCTAGCATACAGCTAGCCAGGTGCTCTCTAAATCACTTTCTTAATCTGAAAGGAGAAGACCTCCAATTTTGTTGTACTTTTGTATAATGACAATAAAGACCATTCTTCCAAGTGCAAATCTGTGCACTGTGTTTTCATTTGGTTTGATTTTGTTACAGTCAGATACTTTCAGTCGATAAAGACGTCCTCTCAAGGTAAGTTTGGCCCTTGTAAGCTTTTATGAAGGTGTGACGCTACTTTGCTGATTTTCCCTTTTCAATGGGGCTTCTGGTCCTTATTAACTGCGATAACTTAGGCATTACTATATTTTATTTTTTACTTTTGGAACTTATTTGTATAGGTTATTTTTCCTAAAAGATATCTAGAAGTGGTATATTTTTAATAAACCTGGATGCGGCCCAACCTTCCCAACCAGACCCAAGGTCTGAAAGCACCCAAAAAAATCAAGTTTGAGACCTTCATTCTATATAGTTTGTCTTGCTTTGATTAGATAAGTGCCCTGTTGTGGTTGCAAGGTTCATTATTGCTTAATAAGGGGAATTACTATCATTATTAAGCAGTGTTGCAAGTAACGCATTACAAAATAACTTGTTCCGGGAATGCAATTACTCTTATCAGTAAGCATTATTGTTAACATTTTGTAACTCAACTCTCAATACAACATGGAGCGTTACGCCATTATTTTTTTTAATGTTTTCTACTTATTTGGATACAAAGCAAGATACAGCTTTCATACTCCAGAAACACAACACTAAATAGGATTGAAGGGTGGCCATGTTTACATATTTCTACAACAGGGGTCTCCAACCTTTTTCAAGCTTAGAGCTACTTTTTGTTACTAATTAGCGCAACAGGCACCTAGTTTTATATGAATTTCTAAAAAAAAAACAAAAAAACATATCATACTAATACTATATCTTTACCAGCTGATTACTAGGTTAACTCATTCACTACCAATAATGATTACAGACGTCACTGATTGATTTTAAATTTGCCATTGACAGGTTAAATGTCAACCCACTATTTTCTATTTAACTAAGCTAACAATGAGTTACTTGAGATGGCAGTGAATGAGTTAAATATCACAATATACTAGCCAGCAAAAAGCATGTCCAAGTAACTAGTAGGTACATAACTAATTTCCTTATCTAATTAACTGCCAATAACGGTAACATACACCAGAGATCCATTTTGAATTTAATGCCATTGAATGAGGTAGACATCTATCCTCCTTTTTCCACAATTAGTAGTTAACTTGGCAGTTGATTAGTTAATTATTGGAAGTAGGGTTAAATAGACTCAGTTAACCACTAAAAAAAAAGATAATTTAAGTAGAAAATGACCCAGTACTGGTGAGATATTTTCAAAACAGGTCCACGGGCCCCCCAGGTGTACCTTAGAGAGGGTTCTCATACAAGTTGCCTGCGGTCACCACGTAGGAGACCCCTGATCTACAAAGTAAAACTGAATGCAGATACGGTGGCGCTTTAAATTTGCTACTTGTTCTTAATTTATTTGTTTGATTTATACCATTATAATTTAATTCTTTATTAAAGTACGTGAATTGACCTTGAATATTTTAGTCTATCGTTGAATTAAATGCAATGTATTGTTCAATGAATTGATTTTGAATATTCGATTGAATCGTTGTTTTAAAATAAATAAATCAATAAATAAGACATTGCTACAGTTACTTAGTACTTGAGGAGGTTTTTTTTGACCAAGTACTTTTTTTAATTTTACCCTAGTAATTATTTGGATAACTACTTTTATTTTTCCTTGGGGCAAATTGTTCTGAAATAAAAGTACTTTTACTTGAGTACAATTTTTGGCTTCCCGGCCCATCATCAGCTCGGTAGCCTAGATGGTAGGGCGCCCGCTCCGAGACTGGGAGGTCGCTGGTTCAAGCCTCGGCCGAGTCATACCTAAGACTTACAACATTGGTACCCATTGCCTCCCTGCTTGGCGGTTGGCATTAAAGGTTGGAACTGGGGGTGTTTGGTCACCTAATAACTCCCAACACAGCAGTTGGGTCTAAAAACCCGGCGCCGATCGAAGGCGACGAGTCACGTCGATAGCTTCGCGTGACAAAATGATTTCCGGTAGATATCATGTTGATGGTTGATACTGGCTGAATAATAATAAATACATACAAATACATCTCTGACTGTTAATAAGGGGAGCATTTGGCTGAGGTTGACAGGTATTTTATATATCCTACATGGCTTTTTACTCTTACTGCGCTTTCTGAGCCGTTGTAATCTTGCACAGCGCGAGATTCTTTGTTCTGCATCCTTTTAATCGACGAGCATTGATGAATTGATTGATTGAGTGTGTTTGTGGCGTGATTGCACCATTTGCACGGCATTGCTCTCGTGGGGCTGTGGTGTAAAAATAAGTTGTGTCTAAAAGCGTCTTTACATTCATGACATGCTCGGAAAGGAAGAGCAGAGGGGGGAGGGTGCGATTGCTCGACCCATTTTTTTATTTGAATAGAACTGTCTTTGGGTTCACCCCCACCCGCCGGGACGATGACACACACACGATCAAGCGAAACAACAAGGGGGAGGACTCGACTCACTGTACTGGTTCTCGTGGTGGACGCCGTTGATCCTGCCGTCTGGGAGAACCTGGAGGTGAAAGCCAATTCCCACGTTGCAGTACAGCCTGCGCACTCTCTTGATCCCCAGCAGGTAGTCACTCTCCCAGTTGAGCTCGGGCTTTTCCCCGGAGATCCCCAGCACAGAGCGCGAGAAGAGCGTTTCCCAGCGCTTCCCCAGCAACAGGGTTCCATTGGGCTGGCCACTCGGGGGCGGTGAAGCCGACACGATTCCAATCAGGAGGCTGAGGAGAACCGCCGCCGTCAGGGTCCAGTGCGGCGTGCCGGCCTCGCAGGACATACTGACGAGGAGCCTGTGAGCTCCAGCCATCCGCTTTACCTTTAGACCACGTGGTCCAAATTAATGAGCCTAAAAATATCGCTCTTCTTGTTTTTCTCCCTTCGGCATGCTGGCTGAGGGTTATTTCGGGAGCTGCGCAGGACATGAAACGTAAGCCAGGGCGCAGAGGAGGAGAGGAGACGATGCTGGAGGTGATGGTGCTGGTGCTGCTTACCATGTTTTGCAGCTACTACCTCCACACCTCTCTCACTACCCCCCCTACACGCGTGCACTTGCTCCCTCCCGTTCTTTGACCAAAATGAAGACTTGGAAGAAATTCACCGAAACCAGAGACCAGCATCCTCCCTGGATCTCCAGGCTCCTAAAATCAAACCGAGGCTGGCGGTGATGGCTACAGAAGAGCCCCTTGAACATTGGATCAGGCTGTGAGAGAGAGATAGAGAAAGAAAGTGCCATGGGGGGGTTGAGTGAGCTCTCAGGGCAAACCCAAATTGGGTCGGTGGTCATGTGTCTGTCAGGCTGCTTCCTTATTTAGAAAGAAGGTGTAAAAAGAGTCCCACTTGTCACTGGAGAGCAATGACAGGGCTCCTGCGGAGGCACTTTTTTGAAGCAAAGAAATCTCTGTGCCTGCACCAGTGATTCTGAAGAAAATCGAGTGGGCCGTGTGAAAATCCATCCATTTGGTTCAAAGCATGGGTGTAAACAGTCCGTTTTTGGGGGGGCTCATCCCAAAATTCAAGCCAAGCACCCCCGAGAGTTATAGCATTTTTAAGACCAATTTTTCCCTAATACAGGGAGAGGATAAATTTACGTATGATGAAAAACGCTAGATTAAAAAAATGTGAAGGACGTAGTGTTGGGTGGTTAAGTCTATTTGATTCCTAGCACCCCCACTGCCCCCTGCTCCCCTTTCAGAATTATTAAGTGTTGAATAGAATGCATCATTGTCTAATAAGTTATATGCTTCTTCTTCTACATATGTAGGTGTATGTGTACTCTAATAGAAATAAATGAGTGAAAACTTGGCATGGTGTAGTGATATTGTTTCTGCTAACCACAAAGTGTAATGCAGGGGTGTCAAACTCATTTCGCATCGTGGGCCACATATGGCCTAGGGAGATGTCAAGTGGGCCGGACCATTAAAATTATACCATACTCTGCTATAAATAACAAAAATATCATGTCTTTCCTTTGTTTTGGTGTAAAGAAGCACAAGAACATTAGGAAAATATTGAAATTTAATGAACTATCCTTTTACAAAACATTTCATAAAACACCTCATAATTCCTTTGACAAATGTGCAATTTACTTTTATCATTCACAAATATGCATTGCAACTGATCACACTAAAGGCACAAAACTTTAATTGGTACTGAAAAATATAGTAATGCACTTTAAGATTAAATGAGACTTTTAAAGAAAGGAATTTTTAAACCACTTACACTTACACATACGCATATAAAATCCAAATTTAATCCCTGCGTACACCTTACAAACTAGGGTGATTTTAAATGTGTAATGAAGAAAGTGTTCGCCTGTCCTGTAAATCTGTAAACTTCATACATGAAACATACATACACATACAATACATACTGAAAATTTATGGAGTTGTATGAACAGTAGAATTCCATCACACAACTTTTGTTTTGAAGCTGCTGACTAACATTAAAGTGCACATTTTTTAAATCACCACAGTAAGGATTCATCTTCACAGAGCTGTATTCTTTCAATGCAAACAGTATCTAAGGCAGCATTTTAAAGGTGTTAGTCTAGTCTGGACTTGTATTTGTTCCTGAAACTTGGCATCTTTTGGCCTGTACAAGTGCATCAACACCAGGTGTCATGTCCTGACTAGCTGTCACTTTCAGAAAGTCATTTAAGTGCTTGTTTGTGAGCCTTGAACGCATTTTTGTTTTATTGATATTCATCACTGAGAAAATTTGTTCACAAAGGTAGGTTGTCCCAAACATGCACAAAATTTTAGCAGCCAGGGCTGTTAATTTTGGGTACCCTGGTAGTAGATACTGATAAAATCTGTCCAGACCTACAGAGGCAAATTTGCCCTTCAAATCTGCATCACACTGCAAATCAATTATTTCTAGTTGAATTTCGACCGGCAGATCAGTAGCTTTAACTGTGAAAGGTGAGCAAAAAACAGAAAATTCTGTCTCAAGTTCACCAAATACCTGAAAACGTTTCTCAAACTCCCGCAGTAGTCCTGCAATTTTGTCTTTGTACTGTTTCATGTCCGCATCAGGTCTGGTCACACACACATCTCTCAGACAGGGGAAATGAGCAGGGTTGCCATTTGCCAGTTGCATCTCCCACAAAGTCAGCTTCAACTTAAATGCATGTATGTTGTCAGAAAACTGTATGACAACTTTTTTGCGGCCTTGCAACATTTTGTTCAGATTGTTCAAGTGTTCAGTAATATCAACCAAGAATGCAAGGTCCCGTAGCCATTCCTGAGATTGTAATTCCAACACCGGTTTTCCTTTTTTCTCCATGAACTGTCCGATTTCCTCTCGTAGATCAAGAAATGCCTCGGCTTAACCATCTCACTTCAGTGTGGTATGGCAGGCTGTGGGTAATGTTGCTGTCGCTGAGAAGTTTGTCAAACTGACGATGGTTCAGACCTTTGGACCGGATGAAATTTACAGTGCGAACAACCACCTCCATGACGTGGTCCATTTTCAGCGACTTGCAACACAATGCCTCCTGGTGCAAAATACAGTGAAATGTCCAGAAACGATCTCCTCCATTAAGGGCTTGTACTTTGTCTTTGAACTTTCTCGCGACACCTGCTTTCTTTCCGACCATGGATGGCGCGCCGTCTGTAGCCAGGCTGACAGTGCGGGACCAGTCCACTCCAACTCTGTCCAATGCAGCAACGACAGAGCCGAAAATGTCCTCGGCTGTTGTGGTGTCCATCATTGGCACCAACTCAAGAAACTCTTCAGTAACAGTCAATGTCTCATCAACTCCTCGAATAAATATGGCCAGTTGGGCCACGTCTGTGATGTCAGTGCTCTCGTCAATTGCCACGGAAAATGCAATAAATGACTTGACTCTCTGTTTCAATTGACTGTCTAAATCTGCCGATAGTTCCGAAATCCTCTCTGCTATAGTATTCCTCGTCAGGCTAATATTGGCAAAAGCTTGTCGCTTCTCGGGACATACAAGTTCAGCCGCCTTCATCATGCATCGTTTAACAAAGTCACCGTCGGAATACGGCTTCGATGCTAATGCTATTTCGCTAGCAATTAGGTAGCTGGCTTTTACCGCTGCTCCACTGACTTCTCGGCTCTGGATGAAAGTTGACTGCTGTTTCCTCAGACCCGCCAGCAATTCGTTAATCTTATCTCTTCTCAGTTGTCCTTGCAAGCCGTCATATTTTTCGCTGTGATGAGTCTCGTAGTGGCGTCGAATATTATATTCCTTCAATACCGAAACTTATTGCAAACACACCAAGCACAAAGGTTTTCCGTGCATCTCTGTAAATAAATAGGACGTGGTCCATTTTTATTTGAAAATTCTACACTCCTTATCTACTTTTCTCCGTTTGGATAACGACATTTTGGCTAATGAGGGTGTAGCGGAGAGGTAGAGACCAAGGTATTAACAACGTCGTAACAAGCAGCAGATGGCGCATTGATACCGTCTTCTGTTTTCAGTCTGTCTCAGTGATGCGGCTTGTCTTCTATTCTGATGGAAAGAGTGCGCCCCTTAGCGGATAATTCATGAATTGCAGCGAATTAAAAATATTAATTCCATGTCTTTTATGCATTTTTTCCACTTTCAAATTATCCTGCGGTCCTGATCGAACCTCCTTGGGGGCCGGTTCCGGCCCGCGGGCCGTATGTTTGACACCCCTGCCATAAAGAGAAATGGAGGCCAGAGAGTCCTGCCATAAAGAGAAAAAGCCTCGACTGGGTTCGAGAGCACGAAATAAGAAACTCTGTCGAAGTGAAAAAGGGTTCGAGTCTCAGACTAAGTGAAAAAGGATTGTAGTAAAAGTGACCAAAATAGACCAAGTTGCATCTTCAGAAGGGAAATTGAGCTGGGGTTCATTTGAATTCAAACACAGATTTAAAATAAAAAAAACCTAAATTACCAAATTTTGTTACATTAAAATAACTTAATTAAGATAATTTGAATTCGAACGGGAATCACATCTGAACGGACGGCCATCGCGGAACCAAGGACGCCACGGAATCTGACGTCAGCGTTTTCCCTTTGAGGAAGCGGGTCTCCAAACTCCTGCTTCGCCCGCCCGCCCGGAGACGACTCCCTATCGGACCAGGCTGACCTAGAGGCATCAAGCATTTGTTCTTAAAATCGTTTCGCACACCATTTTTAACATTAAAATTGATGAATAAAATAAGGATACGAGTCAGACGTTAAAGGAGGAAGTGAGTGAGTGAGGCAGCCATGCAAGGCGGACTCCCTATTGGTCTGTAAGTGTGAGTGTGAAGGGAGTAAAATTCGGAGTTGAGGATTTCTTTACGAGAAGCAGGATCAGGACACAAGCCGGCACAACAAAATAAGGTAAGGAGAATCTCATCTCATCTCATTAGCTACACCGCTTATCCTTAGCAGGGTCGCGGGGGTGCTGGAGCTCATCCCGGCAATCATCGGGCAGTGGGCAGGGGACACCCTGAACTGGTTGCCAGCCAATCGCAGGGCACACAGGGCCAGACAACTCACTCGCTCATTCACACCTAGGGACAATTTGGACTGGCCAATTCACCTGAAATGCATGTTTTTGGAATGTGGGAGGAAACCGGAGTGCCCGAGGAAACCCACGCAAGCACGGGGAGAACATACAAACTCCGCACAGGAAGTCTGGAGCTGGATTTGAACCAACGCAGGAGGTTCCCAAGACATGAACTGTGCCGCACATGCGCTAACCACTGCGCCATCGCACTGCCGTAAGGAGAACCTGCTCTGTCGAATTCTGCAAATTGAAGATTCGAAAAGTTGTGTCCTGACCTGGCTGTAGCGCAAATAAATCAGTAAAAAGAGGAAAAGAATAAGATAACAGGAAATGTGAAGAGAAAAAGGGCATTCGTTTGGATTAAGAGGACTCTCGTTGGTCGTGGCGGACCCCACTGATCAACTGATGAGCTATCAGAGCGTCTGGGACACAAGCTGCGTTTGAGGCCCGGGGAGGTGACGATCCCCGAATTCTAGCGGGTTTGAGTCCCTGGAAGTTCTAGTCTTCCTAAATTAGAATACTCTACAGAGTGGTGGGTTTGAGTCCCTGGGGTTATATAGTCTCCTAAATTAGAATACTCCACAGAGTAAGAGGGTGCAAGGCCCGCGAAAGGATTAGCCTCTGCGAAAAAGTCCGCATTGGAACTGGGTTCCAAAAGGTAGGGAAAAGAGAAAGGAAATGGGTTCCAAAGTGAAGTTCTAAAAAGAAACAAAAAAGCGTTTGTTTGGTGTGTTGACCATTACGTGTGTGTTGCTTGGTGTGAGGAACTAATGTGTGTTGTCTCCATGTGTTTGTGAACTGAGTAAGAGGACCTAGAGGGAGTGTGAAGAATAAAAATCTGAAAGAAAGAGAAAAGTAAGAAGAGAGTATAGAATGGACGGAGAGTTTGACAGGGAGACAAATGATTACGGATGGGGTCCGATTGTAGGATCCTGGAAGCTATTACTGATACAATTGAATAACACTGTGGGCAGTAGAAGCACTGTGCGATAAAAAAGGAAAAATGCAATTAAATATGAGGAAATTAAGTGAGTTTAACCTTAATAGCGTTGATTGGGATAAATAATTGCACTTTTCAACATTAGAGACAACACAGAGAATGTAATAATTGGGATTTATGTAGTAAATTGGCAGATAAATTTGTGACATTGAAATTGGAAAGACTAGTGGAAGACCAAATGGAGAAAATTTATCAACGCATGGATCAAACCACGGACAAAACAGTATGAGTTTGATGGGAAACTCAGAAGGCTAGCGGTTAACAATTTGAAAAAAAAATTAGAGTTAGAGGAATGAATCACTCCATTACATAAAATGAATTGAAGGAGAATGAGAGAAAAGGTAGATGAAGAAAAGAGCAGGAAAGACAGAAAGAGAAGGTGAGTGAGCAGAGAAATGTCGTGATTGCTAACTCGAGTCACCTGGAGCAATCACGAGGACGCCCTCTGATTGATTTGTCTCCCTTTTTAAGCACGCTAAGCCTGTTGTGGTAAATACACTTGCATTTGTAGAATAGATTTGCATACATGTAGAAATGTAGAATAGATTTGCATACATGTAGAAATTTAGAAAGACTTGCTTACAGGTGTGGGAAAAGGTCGGGTAGACATCCTTGAAGATACTCTTGGCAGACATTAAGTTTCCTTGAAGATAGCGTGCAAGGGACGGGACGCTCTGTACTTGATACGTAATACAGGACCGCCTTTTGGGGTGTACTCAATCGAAGCCTAATCGTCACTACCAGCTTTAAATACATTGTCATGTTCCCAGCTCTCTGAGATCTCCATTGACGCATCAATAAAGTGACATCTCCCTCCGAACGAGGCTGGCTCCTGTCCATCCTTATCCACATATGAGAAGACTTTTCTCTCGATTATCGAACCTCCAATTTCTCCAACAAGCCCAGAACTCTTCGTCTGAGGATTACGTTTGTACCCTGTATGACTCTCCTGATTACCTGTTTCCTCTTGATCTGTTTACCTGATTCTGCCTGCCTCCGATCCGACCTGCTTCCGTCCCACGCTACGATCTTCTCTCCAGCCCCGGTAACTTGACCTGCTAGACTTCCGCACTCCGATTGGCTACGTGTTCCGAAGCTACCTTCACAGCTTCGCTGCTGACGTCCGACGGCCATCGCGTCTCCCGCTAGCTCTAAATAAAGAACTGTAACAAACGCTCTGGGGTTTCCTGTTCTGTTCTGGTCCTTCTGACAAGAAAGAGAGGCAACGAGCATAAAAGAGAGAAGGAAAAAAATGAAGGAAGAAGGTAAAAAGAGTGCAAAAGAGAAAGAGAAGGAAAATAAAGTAAACGTGAAGGGAAAAAGAGAAACAGGATGAGATGTTATGACGGAATTAAGACAGACAGGGAGCACTGTCACGGACAGCTTTAGTGTTAGTCGCACAGGAGGACTTAGAAAAACAAGGAAAGAAATAACAGACCTGAGACGGGAAGAAGAGGCAAAAATGTTGGAAAACGGAAACGACAGGTGAAGTACAGAAAGGGAAAAGTTGAGTGAGCAAAATGGATGGAGCAGGGAACAAAAGACACAGAAAGAACAGGAAATTGAAGAGAAGTAACAGTAAGGTGATATCAACTTTAAAAATGATAGTTATTAACAGAACCATAGAGGATGACCACACGCAGTCAGACTAAAAAGAAGGAGATGGGATCAAACAGGTGACAGCAGCAGGGGTAAGTAAATGAGAATAATAATAATAGTAAATGGGTATGACGATACCTAAAGGTTTTAATATGTGTATAACAAAAGAATGTTGCACGCAAAAGAGCAAGTGATCTGAATAGTTTCAAATAACCAAATGAGTTTGAAAATATTGAAAATATGGACTTATTAACGCAGGAAAGGAAAAGTGAGATTGAAAATTGTTAATAACTGTCTGTTTCAATCACTGAATGAGATGTGTTTTCTTTTTTTTTAAAAAAAGGCATTGGAATATTAATAATGAAATGCGAGTTGAAAAGGCAACTTATTAGTGACAAGGATGCGTTATTCTATAGTAAATCAACGAGAAAAGATAGTTGATTATGATTATAGAGAGAGAAATCACAATTAAAGCGTTTTTCACGTTGAGTACAATTTGGCCTTTTTTGAGATTTTTGATGTTCAAACAGTGTGATAGTTTAGAATTTTACTTGGTTGAACATTTGAAGGCAGCACGGCGGCTAAGTGGTTAAATCGTCCGTGGCAGGGTAATGAGGTCATGAGTTTAGGAACGGTTGCCACCCTCCCTGTGAGGACCTGGGTGGTTTTGACATTCAAATGTCAAAGTCATACAGTATTTTTTTAAGAACGAGCGTGTTACAATTTACAAACGATTCACAAATATGTAACAAATGTTGATTTATATTTCGTTAAATTAAAAAAAAAATTGTCTATCCTATGGAGAGAGCGTTTTCAAAAGACAATTAGGAGCAGATTAATCGATCCTGAGAAAGATCAGATGAATTCAAAAATATCAGAATAATCGATCTCAAGACAGATCATGAGAATTTAAGAAAATATTTTCATGGAAAATAAATGGATAAGAAATGATTAAGCTTAAATAATTTCTACATGATCATTTAACTTAGAGCAAAAATTTAGGCTATTGAATAGTCCAGCACATTTACCAAGACATCCCAATATGTAAGCTTGATTGATCTAGCAGAAGTGTATCGAGGAGCAGCCCTAGCATTATGCCCCAAAATACTTAATCAACAAGGTGCAACGGAGTCTTGGCGCCGGAGGGAAAGCTCGTTTATTTAGCTTTTTCAGTATACAAAACAGAAGTCTCAAAGTCTCTCGTTCGTCTTCAGAGACAAGTGGCTTTTTATATCCTAATACAACATCAGTATTACTTTCGCCCGTCCCCCTTGCACATGTTTATGCATGCTACCAGACGGATGTTCTGTAACCTTTGACCACCCCATTTCCAGGAACTGTTGTTGGGTCGGTTCGACCTTGCATGTTCCTTGCCAAGAAAACTTGGCAAGGACGAACGCCATTCTTTCGTCAGCCCAGGGCGATCATTAATAACATTCGTTGACATTTGCAATCGGGATAAACAAGCTGGAATTTCCCCTCTTTGTATCCTAATGCGTTCCTTATGCAGCCGACTCCATCCGCAACAATTCTAATTTCCACTAAAAAGAAAATACATTTTTTTGAAAGTCAATGGACTCTCTAAAGGACAGATTGAACTGTCAAGAGGTGGCACATCTGAACGAAGATGAACTAAATACTGTTTGCTGTGATGTGGGACACAGCTGAAAGTTTAACAAGACATCCATTCATCCATTGTCCGTGCAGCTATCATCATCAGGGGTGTCGGGGGGGCCTGGAGCACATCCCAGCTGTCTTCAGGCAGTGGGCAGGGGACACCCTGAACTGATTGAAAGCCAGTTGCAATGGAATTTACAAAGACAATGAAGTCATTTCATTTTTTGAGATGGACACATTTTGGAAAAATATTTTTGATGGGCCAGGCAACATTCAAGCAGTGGATTACTAGTGATCTTCACATGAACTGTGGGGCACACGTCCAGGCCGTCATCAAAACTGGAACACAAAGGACCCTCAAGAATATACGTCTGCTTGAAGTCTTGCTAATGACAAAATGTTTACATATATGAGGAAGTTTGATCAATTTTGATGGTAAACTCACCCACTTATCTAGGTTGTCCACAAGTGACGATTTATAACTACATAGAGGAAGTTTGTATAAAGTCAATATGGACTGTTTGAAGTAATTTCAATTTTATTTTAGGAGACAAAATAAAAAGGAGGAATGTTTATAAGCTTTAGCTTCTACTAAATAAAGTGATTATGTCCATTTTTTTCTGGAAAAATTGTATTCTGAATACGCTCTCCATCTAACTTGTTTGTTTTGCTTAACATAATGAACACATCATATTAGAGGGTTTTTGCATTTCTTTCCAGATTCAGAAGCATCAAGGTGATTATGAAGAAAATAGGTAATAGGAAAATACCTCTGATTTTATTTATGTTGACGAAAGCACTGAGCATTTACATTTGTAAAATTGTGCAATCAGAACATGGCAACGAGAAATTTAGAATATTGATATGGTAAACAGGAGATCCTGGGATGTAAGTAAACGTCTACATTGAAATTTTAATGAAAATATTGCATGCAACAAGATTAGACACAATATTTCAGAGTAAACATGATATTAGAGGAGTATCAAGATAAACAAGCGAGGAAGAAAATGTTTCCAAAAGTAATGCTCAAAGATTAGCCTAAAATGAAAATGCATTGTGTATGATTTAAAAACAAAAAACAAAACAAAAAGTAACTGAACGAAGAGTGAATCATAACAATAATAAATAAAAAGCGTTTCATTTGGCTAGGTGATGATATAACTAGTGGGTTAATTCTAATGATTATGATTGTTAAGCAATTCAGTGACTGACACAGTGCAATCAGCCCAATTTGAGATTTAGAGACCAAATAGGCTGACAATTCTGAAGGGTCTTGACGCCCACATCCTTCTGGCACCAAGTGAACCTTGTCGCACAAAGTTTTGCTTTTCAGATTGACCCGCCTTCAGGACAGACTTAAGATGACTTACAGCCAAAACCTCCACAGCTGTGCAGTTGGCCACCAAGGGCTCGAGGTGGTACTATTGGACTCTCATCCTTCCTGCACAGCCCTCAAAACACAACCCACAGTGACATATTTCATATATCTTCATATTTCGACATTTCGATATTTTCATCATGACTCTTTTTAATGGACTGGGTAATCCCCAGTCCAAAAGAGGGAAAAGGTTAAGAACAGTACCTTTTCTGATCAGTGTGTGTATTTTGATTTTAATTTATCTTATTTTTCTTTTTTGAATTGTACTTTTTCAGCTCCAAGCCACAGGAAATGCACGGAGGAAGCTCACCACAACCACTGTCTTCCTATTCCATTAAAGAAGGGAAAAGTCAACTTACAGGTCTCAAAATTAATATATATATATATATATATATATATATATATATATATATATATATATATATATATATATATATATATATATATATATATATATATATATATAACCGCGGTGTACCTGTCCCACTAAAGATCCACATTCACGCTGGACTGGATGATGAGGTTTTTATTACAGTTTCTGCAAAAGAAATGAGTCACAACACGTGAATAGCTCCTCTGCTGGCTTTGATCTCTTTGATCTCGTTGGCTGCTCGCTCTGTAGACTGCCCAAAGCATATCAACGAGCTTTCTTTTCAATTTACATAAAATACATTTTAGAATATCACTTTGCATTTTTACATCCACTTTAACAAGATAATTTTAACAAGAGATCGTATAGTGTTTTTTTAACGTTTACAATGAATTCAACATATTTTTCTTTAGTCTGAATTTTAACCAACATCATCCTTTTTATATATATATATGAGAAAATCGAAATAAAAACAATAATGAGCATAAAAACGGGTACAATTTACCTGAAAATGAAATGAGTCACAACACGTGATTAGCTTCTTTGCTGGTTTTGATCTCTTTGATCTCTACAAGGGGAATTAACATTTTAGCACAACAGAAACAAAACGAAAATAAATCCAAACAGCTTGACAACATCTATCACATTACTGTGCATTTTGAGAGATTTGTCAGCTGTGGTTATAATTCATCACATCCACTACGCAGCATTATATCCAGACAGAAGAGCAGCTTCAGCAACAGACTGCTCTCACTGTCTTGTACCACGGACAGACTGAAGAGATCTTTTTTTTCTCATGCCATGGGGCTCTTTAACTCCACCCGTCGGAGTAAAGGCCCACATTAAACCACACCCCCTACATTGCAAATTACCGTATTTTTATTGCAGTGTGTATTTTATGTAGCACTATTTAAATACTCTATACAACACGCTACAGTGGGTATTAGCACGTCACATTGGGTATTTGTATATTGTATTCCTTTTGCTTTATTATTGTATTGTTCTCAGCGCAGGGATGCTGCTCGAAATCTGAATTTCCCTGCGGGGATGAATAAAGTATCTATCTATCTATCTATCTATCTATCTATCTATCTATCTATCTATCTATCTATCTATCTATCTATCTATCTATCTATCTATCTATCTATCTATCTATCTATCTATCTATCTATCTATCTATCTATCTATCTATCTATCTATCTAATGTTTAATTTTTTTTTTTTTTGTGGAGCACCAAAAGATGTGTCTTACCGTTGGCAGCTCGCTCTGTAGGCTGCCAACAAAACCCCGCCTTCCGGTTACATGTCAAAAGCCAAAACAAACCCTACCCCATACCAGCAGGTGGCACTGTTGGACTCATCATTGCAGGACACTTACCAAAAACTATACACATATTTCAGCAGGAATTTCAATAAAACAAAAGTTATTATTACACCCGTTACACACACTGTTAAAGCTAAATCTTAACTAAACTCTCTGTTGGCAGAAATACCCAGATGAAATCACTCATTAAGTTTTATAATCTCCTTTGCGGAGTAGAGAGCACTGTCAGGAAGCCATCTCGCCAAAACGTCTCCGACAGAACTGCCTTACCTCCGGTCGGGGGTGTGGTTTATTTTGAGTTCACACATAAACAGGAAAAGGAACACACATGAGCGCGACTTCACAATAAAAGGAAACGTATAAAAGATGAAATTAGACTGATGTTTGAAACGTGACTATATGTGTGTGTGTGTGTGAGAGAGATTGTTTTTTTATTTAGGAATATAAAAACAGGTTAATTTAGTTCTAAGAAAAGCACATATCTCAAAACAGTCAACTTTACACACACACGCCCCTGAAATTCTGCTAAATATGGGAGTGCTACACTAAACGGAAATAAATCACATGCAAAAGTGCAAATACTGATGAATAAAAAAAAGTACACAAAACCTGGTACAGTATTACAAGAAACAAACTGTCATGTCAGTTCTAAAACTCTCCCAAAAAGGAGTGTGAAAAGAAAGGAGGCGATCAAACTCCTAACTCAGCACAGACTCAAAGATGCCTGTTACATCTCTGAAATATAAAACATTGTTCCTGTAGTTTCAAGTACTCACACAGGGACAATTCTTGTTTCTTGCTCAAGCTTTGTTACTCAAACTGAACGTGCATCTCTAAAGAACCTAAACAAAGAACTAGCAGATATTGCGGAGTCAGAATTGTCACCTACCAACTGGTCATTCATCTGACAAATAAGACAACTGGGAGGCCTGATGGACTGGCGGACCCTAAGACCATAACGGTTAGGTTGAGCACAAATAACCTGAGCTTAACTTCCTCTGTAGGGGCAAACACCATCAGATCGTCGAGGTAACATAATAGGCTCATGAAATTCTGATCACCGAATATCAACATCATCATCCTCATAAATGTTGCTGGGATGTTGCAAAGTCCCTGAGGGAGCCGGTTGTACTCGTGAAGCCCAAAGCAAAGTGGTACAGCTTGTGTGGAAGGGCAGGGGGGCACTCTTCGCCTCGCCTAGGGGAGCTGCCGGGGGCTGAGATGCGAGGTAATGGATGCCTAGCGTAGGGGTCATCCTGAGCGTAACGGCAAGACAGCTTGTGCTGAAGACCCCGGGTGGGGGTGCGCCCAGCCTCCCATTTGGAGCGAAATATGATTCGATCAACCAACTTCTCCAGGACATCAATGGGACAAGTCCACCCGGTAACATGGCAAACCCACAGAGAGTGTGGAAGACGGACGATGCCCCGAGCGTGGAGGCGTCAAGGGCCACAAAATTAAAATCAGTCCTGTTGTACTGAGCATCTCGGGGGGTCCACATCACTACCTGCCGGAATAAGTGAACGGTGGGTGAACACGAGAATCCAACACTTCTTTTGGTCCGAGGAAGGAGCGGGAGTCGGCCCAAAAACGGATATCAATGGTGACAGCCGCTAATTGGAGTCTACTGAGCGAGCTGCCAACAAGATCAAAGAGATCAAAGCCAGCATAGAAGCTAATCACGTGTTGTGACTCATTTCATTTGCAGAAACTGTAATAAAAACCTCATCATCCAGTCCAGCGTGAATGTGGATCTTTGGTGGGACAGGTACACCGCGGTTACATTGGCTTCCTGCCTCACCTAGGAGGGTTACTGGGGGTTGAGACGCGAAGTAATGGCTGCTTAACGTAGGGATCAACCTGAGCGAGACAGCAGAACAGCTTGCGCTAAAGACCCCTGGGCGGCTTCCCGCTCCCGGGGGAGGCGGTATCAGACCCGCCTGAGCAATGGGATTATCTAAGTAAGGAATTCCAATGGAGCATGGGTAAACTGCGAAAGTATCTGGGACCCTGCAGGGACGGGTGGCGGGTGGCTCCCCTCCCGGGGAATGATGAGGTCCGGGGGTCCACCCAGGCCCTGGAAACGAAGTAATGGCTGCCCAGCTTAAGGGCCTTCCTGGGCGTGATGGCGATACAGCTTGTGCGAAAGGGCAGGGGGGGACTCCTCGCCTCGCGGCACCAATGTAACCGCGGTGTACCTGTCCCACTAAAGATCCACAGTCACACTGGACTGGATGATGAGGTTTTTATTACAGTTTCTGCAAATGAAATGAGTCACAACACGTGATTAGCTCCTCTGCTGGCTTTGATCTCGTTAGCAGCTCGCTCTGAAGACTGCCCAAAGCATATCAAAGAGCTTTCTATTCAATTTACATTGAATACATTTTAGAATATCACAATACATTTTAACAAGATAATTTTAACAAGAGATCGTATAGTGTTTTTTTAACGTTTACAATGAATTCAACATATTTTCCTTTAGTCTGAATTTTGACCATCATCATCTTTTTTTTCCGATCACATCGCTCCAATTTTGGCTAACCTGCATTGGCTCCCTGTTAGCCTAAGATGTGATTTCAAGGTTCTCTTATTATTATACAAAGTCATACATGGACTTCCCCCCTCATATATTTCAGATCTGATTTCCCCCAATGTTCCGGCCCGAAGCCTTCGTTCTGAGAGCGCCGGTCTTCTGGTGATCCCAAGAGCCAAGAAGTGTTGCGCTGGTTCGAGAGCGTTCTCCTTTCGGGCACCGGTGTTGTGGAACACTCTTCCCCCTGAGATCCGATCTGCAACCTCTTTATGATTAAGGGCTATACAAATAAAAATGACTTGACTTGACTTTGTATATATGAGAAAATAGAAATAAGAACAACAATGAGTATAAAAACGGGGAATACAAGGGGAATTAACATTTTAGCACAACAGAAACAAAACGAAAATAAATCCAAACAGCTTGACAACATCAATCACATTACTGTGCATTTTGAGAGATTTGTCAGCTGTGGTTATAATGTTTAAAATTCACTTTTTTTTGTGGAACACCAAAAATTGTGTCTTACCGTTGGCAGCTCGCTCTGCGCACCTCCACATTTGATACCTACACAATCTCAAACACGCTAAGAGCTTTGACATTTTTCTTGTTTAATATCTCGTGCATCCATTCGATATGGTTGGTGTAAAGTTTAAAGAGGTGAGCCGTTTCTTTTGAAATTAAAGCGGAATAAAAAAGCTTGATGCTGTTGAGAAAAAAAACTTCGGCCACTTTTTACCGTGAAGGAGGACCTCTTGAAGCGCATCCCCCAAAAGTAAGTTACACTTAAATGTATTTATCTTTATAGAGCTTATTATTTTATTAAATGTTTATTTTTTAGTAAAAAAACAATACAGGTTACTCATACAGGCCTTAAAAATACTTATATAAACCTTAAACATACAAAATATAGCACTGAAGCAACTTACAAATTCAACTCAAGAACGTTCGTAAGTAGGGCAGCGTCTGTATATGGTATGACGTGCCATCCTTTCCATGTTCAGCACTCAACTAGGGAACAATTCCATCTGCAGTGTTGTAACAATTACCCATTGACATTGTTTGCAGTAACCTGTCCTTTCTTGCATTTGTTTTCCGTGGACGACTGTGTAGTTTTGTAAAAATTCTATATTCTTGAAATCACAGATTTGTAACGATCAACTTGTCTTGCAATGGCTGAAAGGCCCATCCCTTTTGTTTTCATCTGGACAATCTCCTGCCGGAGGCTTTGAGTAAATTTAGAACAGCCCACCTTCTTGCAAAGTCAGTGGAACTAGCAGTTAGAATGCCAGTTACATAGGGGTTGGCAGATAGATTATCAACATTAAGTGGGAGGCACCTGAAAGTGTTCTCTAATTTTGAACAGTGCATTCCTGGCAAAATAAAGGTTTTCGGTTGAAATGCCTTCTTTATTTAGTGAGAAAAGGTGCTGTAGTAGCATGGTATTGACGCAACAAAATGTTCTTAAACTGTTGAGCAGTAAAGATAGTATTATTTCAAAACGTTTCAATCTTTTATAGTTGCTTTCTAAATTTGGTTTCCAGTGTACATCAACAGAATATTTCAACCTTACTATTTGAAACCTCGTTTCTTAGTCAATATTGTGTTCCTTAACTAAGTCTAGCAACGCACCTTTGACGAGCAAGGAAATTGATAAGACAGGGATGGGGGAGTAACGGAATACATCAACGTTTTTTCGTAATTCGGAAACGAAAAAAAAGTAGAATATTCCGTTACATTTATTGGAAAAAAAAAAGGGACTTTGCAAATCAATGTATATTTAGTCGAAATTAATGTCAGAACCAGAACAGATACAGGACCCAATCACGTTCTCACACAAGCCTTTTATTCTATGGGAAATGGGGAGTCATGCACGTTAGGAAGCCGGTCTGGCGTGGAAGGACAGGTAGCCAGAGACCGACGAGATTGATAATGAATCAGGATAACGAAAATAAACAGGAGAAACTAGACTGGAACCAAAACTGGAGAAACTAACCAACAAGACAAAAATGGACGGAAAATAAAACTGGAACCCGAAATTAGACAGTACAAAAATAAACGGTAACAATACCGGACTGGAGATATCACAGGAAAACAGGATCGAGTCAGAACCCACGTCTTGTGGGGCAGAAGTTCGTATGACGGACTCACACTGAAGCAAGGGAGCGGTGAGCTTTCTATATACAGAAAGTCGATCTCTCAACGAGCCGCAGCTGGCACCACATGGGCGGGGCCAATTGGGCACCATGGCAACCGTGACACACACGGGCGCGGCCAATTGAGCGCCATGGCAACCATGACAATTAATGATTACTTTGCAGGATTACAATTTTATTTAAAAGTATATAAGAAGTTCATACCCAACATATAAAAAATGGATCCTTAGATTTTTCTTCCTAGCATTATTTTGCCAGGGCAGAGTCCCGTGACCCGCTGAAAACAGGTCTGCGACCAACATTCTGGTACTAACCCCGTTTTTGCTGTTAGTCGCTAAGGTATCATTTATATGGAAGCTCATTATTCAATGTATCTTCACAGTTGAGACACTTTATGATGAAAACCAACATAACAAACTTTAATTTGATTTAGATTTAGTTTATTTTGGTTTTTATTAGCATATTTGGTATTGAAGTAATCCAAAAGTAATTGAAAGTAATCAAGTTACACTACTGCTGTATTATGCTATTTGGATTATGTAACACACATTTTTCAACAGGTAACTAATAACTGTATCTGATTACATTTTTAAAGTAACCCTCTCAACCCTGCCATTAGAATATATATCACGGGATCCTCCTAGCCATTTGTGTATTGTGGAGTTAAGCCTCAAACAGTGTAGGCAATTACAGTATTTGGATTCAAGGGCCACGTTGGGTTGAAACATTTTTACTAGGGGCTGGTCCCAGAGACATCCATTTTTTTTTCATTTATGAAAAAATATACATGCCACTACAAGTTATATTTCTTCATATTTGGTTTCAAGATTTAGTGACAAGATTGGATAGATTGAGAAATAAAATTGTGAGAGACAGAACTGGAGTAGTCGTGGAACTGAGCAAGCGTGTGGATAAGAGAGTACTCGGTTGGTTTGGACACATGGAGAGGATGGACGAGGAGCGAATGCTGAAGAAGATCTACAGAGCAGAAGTAAATGGAAGGAGACCAAGAGGACGGCCACGATTGACGTGGATGGATGGTGTTATGAGTGCACTGCAGGAAAGAGGTCTAAATCTAGTGGAAGCTAGAGCTCTTGTTGGTGATAGGAATGAGTGGAGAGGTGTTGTAAAAGGATAGTGGGACGTTTGGATGCGTTCTAAGGGATAGAAGGGCACCTGTATGATGTGGCAGGGGTAAACCAATGAAAGCTGTCGGGCCCTGCTGTTGAAGAGAAGTGTGTTGTGTCACCCTGACCCGAGTGACATGGCCAGTTTTCTCGTGTCCCCTTTCATCTGAAGGGACGAAAGCATGACCAACTTAGGTGCCGAGGTGCCCAACTTGTTTGGGTGTTTGGGCATTTGGGTTGGCCATGGTCCAAAAAATGTTGTGTGTGTTTGTATGTATTTGTCTTTTTTTCCCTTTTTATTTTCTTTTTATTTAATTTTTTACAAAAAAAATTTTGTTATTGTATGTATCTGTCTTGATGTCGGTCACCCCTCTTGAGGGATATGACCAAGGTAGATAGATAGATTGATAGATAGTTTCATCAAATTGGTCAATTAAAAAACAACGATATATTCACTCCCTATTTTAAGCACAATGTTTTATATTTAGTTTTATACTATTACTGTTGTTGTAATTTTTTTTGTATGTTTGTAGTATTTCTGAAGTGAGATTTTTGTAGCAGTCCTATACTATTTTCGTAGTATGACATTATTTTTATTGTTGCAGTATTTTTGTTGGATTCCCTTAGTAGTATTTTTAAATTATTTCAAAGGTATTTCTGTGGGAGAATTCTGGTACATCTGTAGTAATTTTGTAATCTTACAGTAGTTGTATTTTTGTTCTGATGTTCTTTTTTTTATTACTGTAGTGGTATTTTTATAGTATTTCTGAAGAAGTATTTATGACGTAAATTCATAGGAGTGTTTTGTAGTATTTCTGTAGTATTTTTGTCTTCTTTCTGTAGTTTTTCCTGTAGTATCTCTGTAGTAATATTTTTGCAGAAGTACTGTATTTATGAAGTATGTCTGTAGTAGTATTTATATTGTCATATTTTTGTTGGATTTTTGCACAAGTATTTCGATGTATTTCCATGGGAATGTTTATTAATATTTTTGTAGTGTTTTGTAGTATTTCTGTAGTCATATTTTTGTACCATAGTACAAAGTAGTATTTTGTAGTATTTCTATGGTATTGTTTTTTCTTTTTTTAGAATGAAAGCAAAAAAACAGCAGTGAATTCCTTGAGTTTAATTATGGAGTAATTTTGTAAAATTTTATTGTATTTCTCTAGTAGTATTTTTGTTGTAGAAACAGGGACAAAGTTGTCATCAGAAAAAAATGTTTTAATAGTGGCACTTTTTTACTATCATACAGATTTTCATTATGATTTTTGTTTGGCGGGCCAGGTGAAAAAGCCTGGGGCCCACATTTGGCCCTTGGGCCGTAGTATGCCTACAACTGTGCTAAAGTAACACATTATGATTTCAGCATGTTCTTCCCAGTACACATGTAAGAGCCGCCTGGAGTAAAGTGGAGCCGTGACATGAAATGGGGCACATAGCGCACATGCCACCCCAGGCGGCACGAAATCCTATCGTATTTTCCCTGTATCAGATAATGTCAGCAGCTGCATGGCCATGTGTCAGCGGGGGGCCACAGTGGTGGGCTGTGCAAAATAGTTCTGGGGATCTCCAAGTGATGGCACCATTAGCAAGATGTTTTTCTCAGTGAAAAGCCACCAGTGCCAACACCGAGCCTTATGCCACAAATTTGTACTAAGGACAAACATTGGCTGATTATTCGAGTTGTGGTTTTGCAGTAGCACAAGATTTTTTGGGGAACATTTTTTTATATTTACCGTTAATTCTGGACTGTATATTGTTACAAGCTTTTAACCCTGTGGCAAATGCCGCCTGGGGAGCCCAAGCAGTAAGGGCAGGAGTAAGACGGGTGAAATATGAAATGAATTGATCTGCATTTATATAGCGCTTTTCAAGTCAAGACTTCCCAAAGCGCTTTACATTGTGCATCACATTTCCCAATAGCGGCCGTGCAGCCATGTGAGGCGCTAACCTGCTTATTAGGGGTATTAGGGGTTCTGTGTCTTACCCAAGGACATGTAACACGGAGGAGCCGGGATTCGAACTGTTATGTCTTGATCCCAAGACGAGCGCTCTACCTCCTGAGCCACTGCCGCCTGTATATGTGTCAAGGGAGACGCACGTTTGATGTAACTTCGCACTTCGTGCATGAAATCTAGCATGAGCAGACCCTCATCGTGGAAAAGGTGTTAATCAAAAGGGCAGGGCTAACTACCAGAGAGTCTGTTTATTTGTGAACGGAAATAATATAGCGAAACGAATGGATTACAAGAAACATCATCCAACAAAGCACAAATGTTTAAGGCAAATTCCTATTTATCTGTCAGCATTATCGTGTGTTATTATTAGTCCTTTGGTGAGGGGCCTCTCCCCCTGGGAGGTGTGAGAATTCTCCAACGTGGTCCGCTGCGTGTCGTAAGAGGCGACTTAAGTGGAGGGAGCGAGGGGATTGATGATCCTCTACGTTCTATCTCAACACCCTAAAATACATCAAGGTAAAGAAAGGGTGGCAGGAGACCGAAAGGTCTCGCAAACCCTAGTTATAGGGTCACTAAATGTGAGAGGATGTGGAAGTAAAGCGACTGAGTGGAAGAAAGAGGATATTGGAAGGATGATTACTAAAAGGAAGGTTGATGTGTTAGTCTTGAGTGAAACAAAGAACAATCCTCTCTATTGTCAATTTATGTAGTAACTATTTATCGCGCACCAGGGCCATACACAGCTTTCTTGGACGAATTCGCTGAACTTTTGTCTGAACTAGTAACCTATGCAGACAAAATTATAATTATGGGGGACTTTAACATTCATATGAACTCCCCACTCAGTTCACTCACTGTTGCGTTTCAGTCTATAATTGATACATTTGGTTTTAACCAACTTGTTGATTTGCCAACTCATAAAGATGGAAACACGCTAGACTTGGTTCTGACTCGAGGAGTTTCAACCTCAAACATGATGGTGTCACCGTGTACTACAGTTATCTCGGATCATTATTTGGTTACATTCGAGGTGCTAGCTAAATGTAGTACTAAAAAAGCTGAAGGATTTAGTAGACGCAATATCAGCAAAGGGAGATTTTCTGAGCTCTCTGATCTTCTTCCAGGAGCAGTTGCTTCCTTTCATTCATACAAAGGCTCTATCGACTCACTCATGAATGAGTTTAATGCTACCCTGGCTAGTGTCCTGGATTCAGTAGCGCCCATACGGCTTAAATCACGACCCAAAAGACGCACGCCTTGGTTTAATGATGAAAATGGATCCCTTAAACAAGAATGCAGGAAATCTGAACGAAAATGGCGCGCTACCAGGCTTGAGGTTTTTCATCAAACCTGGTGTGACAGTTTGTATAAAGCGGCCCTTGCCTCTGCAAAATCAGCCTACCTTTCGAAGGTGATTGCGTCACAAAAGAACAATCCCAAAGTCCTTTTCGACACTGGCAACAGACTATCCCAGATAGCTCCTCCCATTCAGCCCATGACTTAATGGTCCTCTTTACTAAGAAGATTCAATGCATACAGGAAGAAATTGCTAAAGACAGCATTATTACAACACATACTAAAGCGCAGAAATCTATAGATGCACGACATGGTGGCTGTCCAGGGAATTTGTCCCGTTTTAGTGAACTGTCACTCGTTAATCTTAAACAGATAGGGAATACGGCCAAACCGGCGACTTGCCAGTTCGACCCGCTTCCAGGTTCACTTATTAAAGGTCTTTTTGGCGTACTTACACCTTCAGTTCTAAATATTATAAACATCACTCTCCTCAGGTGTAGTTCCAGCGGCTTTTAAGTCCGCCGTTATTAAACCCACACTGAAACGACCCAAACTTGATCCAGAAAGCTTATGTAATTATAGACCTGTGCCAAACCTACCGTTTCTTTCTAAAGTACTTGAAAAAGTAGTGGCACAGCAGCTGAATGATTTCATGTCCGAGAACAATCTTTTTGAATCAATGCAATCAGGATTCAGGGCTAACCACTCTACTGAGACAGCTCTGATTAAGGTAACCAATGATCTCCTAGGGGCAATGGACTCTGGCGCTTCATCACTTTTGTTGCTGCTAGACCTTAGTGCTGCTTTTGACACAGTGGACCATAATATCTTACTTGAACCGTTGGAAAAATGGATTGGTCTCTCAGGAAACGTCCTCTTATGGTTCAGATTCTATCTCTCAGATAGGACGCACTGTGTTGAATATGGCAAAATGACA
Source organism: Urocampus carinirostris (assembly GCF_059441175.1). Classification (NCBI taxonomy): domain Eukaryota; kingdom Metazoa; phylum Chordata; class Actinopteri; order Syngnathiformes; family Syngnathidae; genus Urocampus; species Urocampus carinirostris. The sequence goes on from NC_142355.1 coordinate 45,058,470, forward strand.
TCTGAGCCCTTTAGTGTTACCTGTGGTGTTCCGCAGGGTTCAGTGCTTGGCCCGCTTCTTTTCAGCATTTACATGCTTCCATTAGATGATGTTATTTGCAAGTATAATATCAGTTTCCATTGCTACGCAGATGACACTCAACTATATCTCCCGATGGAGGAATCTGCCACACTAAACTGTGGAAATCTGGAGGCCTGCCTCACTGAGATAAAAGAGTGGATGTCACTCAATTTCTTGCGTCTTAACTCTGAAAAGACAGAAATGTTAGTTATTGGTCCATCTAAATGCCGCGACTTATTCTCTAAAACTGCTGTGAACATTGACAAATGTCACATCACACAAAGTGACTCAGTTAAAAATTTAGGTGTCGTATTTGACCCCGATCTGTCCTTTTAAACACATGTGAAGAAAATTACTAGAACCGCTTTCTTCCATCTTCGTGACATTGCTAAAATTCGTCCTATACTATCTCAGTCGGATGCGGAGATTATAATTCATGCGTTTGTTACCTCCCGTCTCGATTACTATAATGCACTACTCTCCAGTCTTCTTATGACCAGACTCAAGAGTCTTCAGCTGGTACAAAATGCCGCAGCGAGGCTTTTAACTAAGACTAAAAAGTCCGATCACATCACCCCAATTTTGGCTAACCTGCATTGGCTCCCTGTTAGCCTAGGATGTGATTTCATGATTCTCTTATTATTATACAAAATCATACATGGACTTTCCCCCTTATATCTTTCAGATCTGATTTCCCCCTATGTTCCGGCCCGAAGCCTTCGTTCTGAGAGCGCCGGTCTTCTGGTGATCCCAAGAGCCAAGAAGTGTTCCGCTGGTTCGGGAGCGTTCTCCATCCGGGCATCGGTGTTGTGGAATGCTCTTCCCCCTGAGATCTGGTCTGCAACCTCAGTGGAAATGTTTAAATCTAAGCTGAAAACTCACTTCTACTCTATAGCATATGAATAACCTAAACTTCTCATGTGCAATACCCTGTGAAGCCCTTTGAGACTCTTTGTGATTAAGGGCTATACAAATAAAAATGACTTGACTTGACTTGAATTACAGCTTGGAGGTATGTATGGTAGAAAGTCAGGAGTTACTGGTGGACATGCTAGAGAAAGAGTGGCTGTGCTTGTGAGTGAGAAAGCAAAGGGAAACTGGTAGAGTGGAAAGAGATATCTTAGAAATTGATGTGGGTGCAATTAAAGTGGGGTGTAGAAGTATGGATGTTTAAAAGTGCATATGGACCTAGTTCAGACAGAAGTGCTGAGGAGAGACAGGAGTGCCACCGGACCTTTCTGCGCGCCACCTCGCATCCCGACCAGGCCGCTGCTTCATAGCCTGTCCAAGGTCCCTGCCTGTTTCCACCACCTACGAAAGGCTTTCAGTAAGGCCAAGGGCACCTCCCTACCTCCTTATGATTGTGCCATCGACCTCCTACCAGCCTTTACTCCTCCGCGGGGCCGGCTCTACTCCCTCTCAGCACCCGAGAGACAATCCATGGAGGAATACATTTCTGATGCTTTGGCGGCCGGCATAATACAACCGTCATCTTCGCCGGCAGGGACGGGTTTTTTTTCGTGGGGAACAAAGATGGTTCCTTGCGGCCATGCATCGACTACCGGGGACTTAATGAGATCACTGTGAAGAATCGGAACCCCTTATCGTTGCTCTCCTCCGCCTTCGAGCTACTTCAAGGGGCTACGGTTTTCACAAAACTGGATCTCCGAAAAGCCTATCACCTGGTCCGTATCCGGGAAGGCGATGAGTGGAAGACGGCTTTCAACACCCCCACAGGGCACTACGAATACCTGGTCATGCCCTTCGGACTAACCAACGCCCCCACCGTCTTCCAGTCCCTCATCAATGACGTGCTGCATGATGTACTCAACCGATTCGTGTGTGTCTACCTGGATGACATTCGGATTTTCTCCAAGACCCTGGAGGAACTCACGCAGCACGTCCAGCTCGTCCTCCGTCATCTCCTAGAGAACTCCCTCTTCGTGAAGGCGGAGAAATGCGAATTCCATGCCAAGACAGTGGCCTGTTTGGGTTATATCGTGGCGGAGGGGACGCTGCACATGGACCCCGTGAAGGTATCGGCGGTTACGTCCTGGCCTATCCCCAATGACCGTAAGAAGCTACAGCAGTTCGTGGGATTTGCCAATTTCTAACGTCGATTCATCCGAAACTACAGCACGGTGGCAGCTCCCCTCACGGCTCTCACCAGCCCTAAGGGAGCATTCAGATGGTGTCCCGCGGCCGACGATGCCTTCACCATCCTCAAAGCCCGCTTCTCTATGGGCCCCATTCTCCAAGTGCCCAACCCGGTACGCCAACTTGTGGTTGTAGTGGTTGCCTCGGACGTGGGGGTTTGGGCAGTCCTTTCCCAGAAGTCGGCCGAGGACCACAAAATGCCCCCCTGCGCCTTCTTTTCGCGACGCCTATCACCCGCTGAACGCAATTATGATGTGGGGAATCCTGAACTCCTGGCCATTAAGCTGGCACTAGAAGAATGGCGTTACTGGCTTGAAGGGGTGTCGGTCCCGTTCCTGGTATGGACAGACCATAAGAACCTGGAATATATCCGCTCTGCAAAGCACCTGAATCCGAGACAATCCCTTTTTTTCGCCTGATTTAACTTCACTCTTTCCTACCGCCCGGGGTCCCGTAATGTCAAGCCTGATGCCCTCTCCCGCCAGTTCCAGAAAGAGGACGATCAACCCCGGGGTCCGGCTGCTATCCTTCCTGCTTCCCAGGTGATTGCCACCCTTTCCTGGGACATTGAGGACCGTGTTAGGGAGGCACTCCTGGATCAAGCGGGGCCCAGTACCTGTCCTGATGGGCGACTGTTTGTTCTCCAATCGGGACACGACTCCCGCCTTTCCTGCCACCCGGGGCAGCCCGCACCATTAGCTTCTGGTGGCCCCCCTTGGCAAGGGACGCTCAGGACTACGTAAGGGCCTGCCAGACCTGTGCCCGGAACAAATCGTCGAACCGACCCCCTGCTGGCCTCTGTAACTCTTGCCAGATCCCTTTTTGTGTTCCTCCTGTCGGATTACGTTTTTTTTTCTCTTTTTTTTGTTTGTTTCCAGGTAGACTATTTTTTTTTGTGACTTTTGAGCCGTCCCTTGAGGTGGGGGTTCTGTCATGATTGCCGATGCAGAGCACCTGTGACTGCTCGTTCTGTCATAATTGCCGATTCAGAGCACCTGTGACTTCTCAATTGGCGCCAATAGCCCTGAGAGCTGAATGGCTGATTAACTCCTTTTAAACCCCCGGCTGTCAAGAGATCCCTGTCAGATCGTTATGCGAACCGTTATCCGATCTGTTTTGCCCCGCTACCTGCCTGACACCCGTTGCCGACCTCGTTTCCGAACTTGACACCATCCTTGATCTCCCGTCCCAGCTAACAACTTGTATTTCCTGCCTGTCTTCGACGATCCTCGCTCTACACGGAAGTGCCACTTCCACGTCTCCTGCTACCCTTGTCCGTCAACCATCGGATCGTGGAAGCAATCCTTACTCTCCCTCTTTATTAATAAAAACTGAGAAAACGAGCGCTATTGGATCCTGTGTCTGTTTTTGGTCTGTCTCTCTCTTCAAAAAACAAATAAATTCAACATGCTTATTGACAAATAAGAAGAGGAAAAAAGGCGTCTCGAAGGGAATAAACTGTTGGTGGGGCAGCTGAGTGGTAACCGCGTCTGCAGCCCAATTAAACAGTTGGCATCTGTGAGGAGGTTATATTTTGAGATTGATATAAAAATTTCAACAGGGAAAAAAAAAGTTTTGTTTGCTTTTATGCTCTCATAATGCGGTTAACTTGGATTTATTTTCAAGGCCCTATTACATTGTACACTTTGAGCAACACAAGTAATAAATTAATCTGTATTATGATTAGTTGAGTCTATTGTGTCCCTTTTAAGGAAATGTGAGTCAGAGTGGATATATGGAGTGAACAGTATATATTTGGGTCGCACAGGTTATTTTTAGGAAGTATATACAAATGAAATGCAAATCAACTATGAAAGACAAAATATTGACCTTATATAGAACTATTTAGTGGGACAAAATAAAAAAAAATCACTGAATTAATGCAATGTAAATTTATTTCATACTAAATCATGCAGTAGTATAAACACACATAACACACAAAAAAACTAAGTTTAAACATTGATGCAGTATGTTAAAGCTAAAAGGTTTAGAAACATGCTCATGGAAGTAGTTAAATGTTGAGCATTATTACTATACGGAGCTTGTAAAGATGAGACTGTCCGGGAGTGGAAAAAACAGGTCAGTAGCCGGGACAGGAGAGCAAAATACGTGGTCGAGAACAGAAAATGGGTCAAAGCCGGGAAACAGACGGGGTCCAGAACAGGAGTAAGTCAGGGTCGAAAAGCTTGCCTAGTGTGAACTGAGGTTCGCAGACGGACTGACAATAGGTGACGGAAACACGGGGGTTTAAATAGTGACAGGGAGCCAATCAGAGTCCGAGGCAGTTGGCGCCACAGGAGCGGGCATAAGCGCCTCGCATCAGTAATCATGACAATAGATAAATTGATTAATGAAACTAGTTTTAGAGCAAACAGATCAGCAACAATGGCTATTATTGATGCAGTAAAATAAATCACACATAGCAGAGAAAAAAGAGATACGCAGTTGGAGTATTTTTTGACTTAAATAAAGCATTTGATACCATTATTCATAATATACTATGAAAAACACTGGAAATATAAGGGATCAGGGGCGTGGCTTTGCAATGGATTCAAAGTTATTTGACGGGGAGGAAGCAATATGTGAAAATGGGAGAGTTGTCATCTGAATACTTGGACATCTGTTGTGGAGTACCACAAGGTTCTATCCTGGGTCCAAAGTTATTTAATTTATATATTAATAATATTTTTAATTTTTTAAAACTATTAAAATTTGTAAGCAGACGACACTTATATTTTCTATTCAAATGATAACTATATTGATTTGGTAACCTGCATTAATCGTGAATTAATTAACCTAAATGATTTGATGGATATAAATAAATTATCTTTAAATTTAAATTAAACCAAAGTAAAATTATTTAGCAATCGCAAGGCAAATCAAGATATAGAAGTAAAAATGGATGGTGCTGCAATTGACACTGTATCAGAAATTAAGTTTTTAGGGGTCATAATAGACAATAAAAGAAGCTGGAAAACACACATCAGACACATACAAACTAAGGTATCTAAAAGCATTTCATCAATTAATACAGCCAAATTCATTTTAAACTATAATGCATTGCATTTATTATATTGTTCTCTAGGTCTGCCATACTTAACATATTGTGCAGAAGTCTGGGGCAATAATTACAAAAGTTCACTACAGCCCCTTTTTATCCTTCAAAAACGTGCAATAAGAACCATACACAGGGTAGGATATCGGGATCATACTAACATTTTATTCCTGCAATCCAAATTATTAAAATGTTTACTTCCCAACTGCTATTTAAGGTCAACAAAAATAAGTGCCAGAAAACATCAGAAAATTGGTATGCTGTAGATGCCCTTGTGCAAGTAAATAATAGGAGACAGATAAATGATACAGGATCTTCTAATTCTATGCAGTTTGCCTCAATTACGCCAGATCGATAACTTTCGCCATGATCTCCAGGTAAGCTGAAACCCTGCGTCCAGTCGTGCTTTTCTTGTTATCATATTAAAATGAAAGCTGTACCATTCATCACAACTGCTGGAACCGATTTTATTATTTGCAGGCACCAAATTCAGAGCTGACACAAGTCATTCTATACCATAAAAAGGTGAACGATTTGTGCACAATTTTTTTGAATTGGATCGGAAAGAGGGAAGTTATAACTTAAGGGGCTGGGGTAAATTCAAAATCCCAAAGGTGAGAACCACTAGGAAATGTATGTGAGTGTCTGTGTGTGGAGTCAAACTTTGGAACAATTTACAAGACAAGACAAACACTTGTATTTGTATTGTATTTATTTATTCAGCCAGTATAAACCATAAACATGATATATACAAGAAATCATTTGACACACAAACACTCAATAATGATAAAAAAAATAGATTCAAAAGAATAAAAAGAATAGAGTAAAAAAAATATTGTATTGTATAATACAAGGTAATTATTTAAAATAGTTTAAAAAGAAAGAATATGTAAATAACAAGACTAGAATAGAATAGGTCGGAGGAACGCCGTTGGCATAATAATAATAATGTCCAACTGTTCTCGTGTTCAAATCTAAATACAAAAAAACATTACTGGCAGAATACAGAGATGAAGAAAATGGGGTATGAGTGATACGAGAGACTGGAAATACTGTGTTTACAACTATTGTTAACTTTGTTGTTATTGTTACTATTTTTATATAATAACTGTTATTATTGCTATTGTTGTTATTATCATTGGTGTCACAGTAATATTTAGAGACTAGTAGCATTATAACATTAATAGATGGGTACGACGATGATTAGTATATGAAATACGTGACGGTTGTTATAATTATTTATACCCGACCTAATCACTACATAATCCATCAGTGCTCTGTCCACCATCTCACCACCATCCACTCTGACAAAGGTATATTTATTCACGTCCCTCTTTTTAAACAATGTATTTGCAATCACCAACTCATTTTCCACACATTACTCAATCAATTTCTTCCCACTCTCAATTCTTCCTGGTACTCCATATCTACCAATCACATTTTCAACTGTTCCATCAACCACTCTAGCATTCAGGTCACCGAGTATTACCACTTTCCACCCTTCTTTTGCACTTGCCACACATTCTGACGAATCCTACCAGAACTTCTCCTCTCTCATCAGCATTTCTTTCTGAACCAGGTTCATATGCACTTATAAACATCCATACTTTTACACCCCACTTTAACCTCAACCACATCAATCTGGAAGATATCTCTTTCCACTCCACCAATTTTTCCTTTGCTTTCTCACTCACAAGCACAGCCACTCCTTCTCTTGCCAGTCCACTCGTAACTCCAGACTTTCTAGCATACATACCTCCAAGCTGCAATTCACCCTTTCCTTTCATCTTTGTTTCCCTCAAGGCTAACACATCAACCTTCCTTTTAGTCATCATCCAGCCGATCTCCTATTTTTTCCACTCAGTCGCTTTACTTCCACATCCTCTCACATTCAGTGACCCTATAACTAGGGTTTGCGAGACATCAAGCTTTCTTATTCACTTTCATTTCAAAAGAAATGGCTGTCCTCTTCTTTACACTTTACACCTACCATATTGAACGGGTGCACGAGATATTAAACAATAAAAATGTCAAAGTTCTTAGCATGCTGGAGATACAGTACAGTGTGTTTACACACGAAACAGGAAGAGGAAGAGAATTTTTTCTTCGGGGTGGATGCTGGGTGACCTCTCACAGCGCCACACGCCGTAGCAGCGGAAAGAAGCAATACATTACTGTCCTGTCCTTGGAAAATGGTGCATAATACAATTTCTAACTTACAGCAATGTCCGGATATTTTTCGACACTCCATAAAAAAATGTTTGTTTCTACCGTTTTTGGTAACTTGTTCGTAAGTAGTGTTTGTACAACTAGTCCCTTTCTGCCCGTCATCGTACCTGACTCATATCATTTCCTCTCTTTTGCGTTAATTTTACCACTACAGAAAAAAAAATTGGGAGGGGAGAATTCCCTCAGATGGTAATACTCTCCTCATCTACCACAATGTTGGGGTCGCCCTGAATGTGGCTAAATAGCTGACTAGAAAATTAATGCGAAAGTATGGTTGGATAGCGTAAGTGACAGATACATGTTGAAAATATTTTATCTTATCCAGCCGGCCCTTCAAGGGAGTCGCCTGTTCTTCCCGATTAGACCGTGTGTGTGTGTGTGTTTGTGTGTGTGTTTGTGTGTGTGTGTGTGTGTGTGTGTGTGTTTTAGAATATTAAAATGTGCCACTGAGTATGTTGTCACTATTCCATACGCTTTTAGCAATGTTAGTTTTATTATTGGATCATCATCTTATTACTTTGATCATCACATTATTCATTTAGTTGTTATTAATACACCTAATTGTTATCCACATTTTCATTTAGTATTTACTTTCTGTCGTTACTTTACCAGTGACATTTCTAAGTGCCCTTGAATCTGCTATGCTCTTATCATACAACCTTTAACATCCATCTTGGTTCAGTCTTAACAAAGGTCTGTTTATGAAGATGTGACTTCCTAACTTGGTCAGGAAAATCTCATCCTTGTAAATTTAATTTTCCATTTTGTAAAATCGACGCCTCTTTCCTATAAAAAGGGGGAACAGACAGATTTTCGATGCCTTTTGAGGGGGAAAACTGTGTCCTGATGAACCTGCCCTGGGTATAATTTTTTTATTTTATTTTGTAACTTTGTAGTAAAAGTCCTCAACTGAATAACTTCTCTTCAGCTTTCTATTTATTTCTTTGTCTAAATACTCGGCCTAGGTCCCAAGAGATTAACAAGCAGACAATGAATGTCTTTGCCAACAACTCTCAACTGAACATGGTGCCTTTTACAGAAAATTACCATGCTGGTGCTAAGAGGATGATCACACATAGCTTTTATTAGGCAAGGCTGATCATTGATGCATTTGATTCAATCCAGCTAAAATGAGGACTAATATTTGTTGTTGATAATAAAGTCATGGTATTGGGTACTAAAATAGTCGGGTGTAACAGTTATACACTGGAGCCTCCACACAACACTAGCCAAGCGATAGAGGAGCGGGGAGGAGAAGAATCATGCTAAGAATCAAATGGACTGGACCATTTCAAGAGAGTGGAGTATTTAACGGAAACTTTGAAAGACCGAGCAGGGAAGAAGTGGGTGCGTACCAGACGGGACGAGAGGCCGTGCGTTAGAGGTAAGATCGGGCCAAAAAAAAGCACCCGAGCCCGACGCAGGCCCGAGGGGTATTAAACCCGACCCGGACCGAGCCCGACTAATTAACTGGATTTGCTGGCCCGGCCCGAAAGGGGCCCGAAATTACATATTTTATTTATAAGGAGGGGTGATTTATGATAACAAATTAAACTCTGCCTTTTGTTACAACATCTAGGCCTAAGTTAAATAAAACTGTATAAACATTTACATCTTTTATATTTCTGTGTCTGCACTGCAGATGTTACATTAAGCGACAATCTGTCATTGATGTTTTTTTTTTTTGAGGTAGCGAAAACATTTAAGGGCGTCCGTCATTTTGACGACTTGATCATTGGGCCATAATCCACAGCAGCAGTAGTAGTACGTCCTTACGATTTTAGCGCAGCACTTTCATTGAGGGGGTGTTGACGTGTTGTGCCCTTTTCCGACTCCTATGCAAATTCCCCCCCCCTGATCGTATTCTATATAAAACGCTTATTAAAACAATAAAGCGAGCTAATTATAATAATTGGGAGATCCTAGTCTATATAACGCGTTTATTTAAACAATAAAGCGTGATTTTATTCTGCAAATTGCGTTTTTTAACGCGGATGAAAATGTCACCAACGTCAATGCACGCTTCCGACAAAAGCGATCGTATTCTATATAAAACGCTTATTAAAACAATAAAGCGAGCTAATTATAACAATTGGGAGATCCTAGTCTATATAACGCGTTTATTTAAACAATAAAGCGCGATCGTATTCTACAAATTGCGTTTTTAACGCGGATGAAAATGTCAGCAAATGCGAGCAAATTGCCACATTGACACTCAGCGAAGCCAACGCAAGTCTCTGTATCATTTTCTACTATCAATTTGAAATTGCTCCACACTTCACTCTTACCAGAGTGCGTTTTCCTCGTCAGTTCTCCTCTCTTGAGTTTATCCTTAACTTCTTGTTGGTCCGACTCCATATCGGGGATACCAGGCCAAAATCACGCGAATTTGCGGAGGGGAAGATTATTAAGAGGACAGCATTCACGTCACGTCACGTGCACAGAGCATGCTCTGGCTCCGTTAAAAGCAATTACAGCTCCTTCTCCGTTTTATCCAAATTATTTATTTTATAACAAGTATTCCTTGGTCTAGTATCAATACATAGTTTAAGTATATATTTTTAATGAACATATATTTATAATTATTAATTAATTTAAAAAAAAAAAAAAAAAGCAGGACCGAACCCGACCCGACCGTATGACTGACATTTCAGGCCCGACCCGGCCCGAAATTGCCTCGGGTTCGGGTTCGGGCTCGGGCCATAAATCTTAGGTCTACCGTGCGTGCATCAGAGATCGGAACCAGTCGGGCAGCCGGGACGGGAGACGGAGCGAGGATCAGAGATCGGAACAAGTCATGTATTCAGAGACGATCGGGAAGCCAGGGACAGGGGATCGATACAGGATACAGGACAGGTCGGGAACAGAATGGGAGCCAGAGTCAAAAAAGCACTTGCCTTGCAAGTGCGGAGGTTCGCTGACGGACTGACCAGGAGTGAACGAGAATGACGTGCTTAGATAGGAGGAAGACTAATTAGAGAAACAAGTGGCAGCTGGTGCTGAACGAGTGAGCGCAGGTGAAGGCAATTGACAAATCATGACAGATAATTGTTGATTTGTGTTGCACTTCAGCTTTAGGATAAATCTGTTGCTGGAGAGGTCCAACACATATTACAGTGGAACCTCGGTTCTCGACCATAATCCGTTCCAGAACCCTGTGCGAAAACCGATTTGTTCGATCAACGAAATCATTTTTCCCATTAAAAATAATGTAAATCGTTTTAATCCGTTCCAACACCCCGAATGTTTACCTTGAATGTTTAACGTAAACATAAAGCTAACCCAGGCTAATCGTACGTTCGCGTTATCGTAATCTTCCGTAAGAAAGACTACGCTAAAATGAATGTGTGAAAATAAAAAAATCAGGTCGTTTACAAGTCATTTAGTACCCGGGTCTCCACAACAAGTGGTGATTGGTTCATTGGAAAGTGGGCTCCGTTCCAACACCCTGAATGTTGGGCTCCGTTCCAACACCCTGAATGTTTACCGTAAACTTAAAGCTAACCCAGGCTAATCGTACGTTAGCGTTATCGTAATAGTCCGTACGAAAGATTACGCTAACATGAACATGTAAAAATAAAGAAAAGGATAAATAAAAGAATTATGAATCGGATTTCTTACATTTGTGGTGGTCAGCAGAAGGCGCAGGTGGACAGTGGGGTATTCCCTAGCAAGATCAGACACTCGCACACCTCCTTCATATTTTGCTATTATTTCTTTCTTAAATGCAATAGTTGTACGCACTACTTTTCCTTTTTCACCTATAGCAACACTGACTTTCTTCGGACGCATAATTAGGGGCTAAAACACTTCGTACACCTATATTAAAAGCGAAAGCAAAACGACGCATGTCCGCACGCGATAACAGTTGGTCACGAAAAGAGCGATCTACACCCGTACGCCGCTCAGCATCGCACCCTATCGTAAGCACTCACCATTACCAGCGTTTGAAATCCGATGTTTTGACCGAACAGCGAAGCAAGAATTTCTCAAAATTTTTGGTCCGACTCCGATTTGTTCGAACTCAGAGGCGTTCGAAAACCGAGGTTCCACTGTACAAGGTTCTATAGCACAACTACCAGTCTGTTCTTCTCCATTCAACTGACTCACATACTGGTGAGAAATTTTCAAATTCTTTGACATATAACTTATTTTTAAATTAACAGAAAGTTACTTTCCCTGGTAACTTTTACTAAAGAGTAATTCAGTTACTAACTCAGTTACTTTTTGGAAGAAGTACTGAGTAACTATAACTAGTTCATTTTTTACAGTAGCATGCTCAACACTGGTCTTAACACATATCTGTGGTTGGTATTGCCAGATATTGAAATTTGGGTTGTTCTGAAAAAAAGTGCCAGAAGTAATCACTCATAACCAATGTTCCCTCTAATTTTCCACGGGTCTGAGCGTCCACACAAAGTCGGTGAGCAGCGCTTGAAACAACAGTGAGCAACCATAATCCCAAGTGTAGCAAGATAATTAATTTCCAAAACTTGACATCAAAGTACATTTTGTTGTGTTTCCGGCAAAGCAAAATTATTTTTCTCTTTTGAATGAATTGACTCATGTACTATTGCAAAGGTTGTGCGGCCTACAAACGTCGTTTGTTCTTACAATTCTTTCACAAGATATCCATTCCTTTTTATTTCCTAATATATTTTGTTGCATGATATTAACATTTTTGGGGGCTTATTTAGTCGGTTATCACCTCCAGAACTGGACTTAATCACATTTTTTAGTGGAAGTACAAGTACAAATTATTTTGAATGCAACACAAACTTTTTCTTCTTTTTTTTCATTGCGTTTATTTTTTCCGAGCTGTTACTTTTTTCTTTTTGTTCTCTATTTACTTTTTTTCCGACATTTCTTTCTTTTCTTTTTTTCTGCCTTTTTTAAAATTTTTCCTTCTTTTTTCTCTTCCTTTTGTTTTTTTTTTCTCAGCTTTTCACTACTTTTTCATTTTGGTATTTTTTTCTTTATTGTTCTATTCCCCCCTTCCTTTAAGTCATTTTGTGTATAATTTTACATAATATTTGGTCATGTTGGGATTAAAGAAGCAAAAACAACCCAAAGAGCCGTTTAGGACCCGTAAGAGCCGGTTCCTTATAGTGAGCCAAGCTGAAGAAGCCGGTTCCCCGACAAACTCTACTAACTTTACTCAACTTCGTTCTCCTTCGACTCGACTTCAAAATACCGCATTTAGGACACAACGTCAGGGGAACCAGTGTATTTTTACCTTCATGCACTGTAACTTTGACTTGAGTTGCTTCTTAATTAGTAATTTTGAGCCCTCATATCTGTGCGCTGGCTAGATTTTCTTGTGCGCTAAGAATGTGCGAGCAGTGCGCAATTTCGCACGCACGCAGCTTAGAGGGAACACTGCTTATAACATGATTTCTGAAAATACAACTCCTAGCAAAAAGTATGGAATCGCCTGTCTTGGGCAAGCCTTCACTCAGACATTTCATTCTGTAGAAAAAACATATATCACAAACATAAAACAATCGTAAGGTCATACCAAAGTGCAACATATTGGCATTCAGAAACACTAAAAGATATTAATAAAAAACATTGCAATGGTCAGTAAATGTTACTTTTACAGACTAAGTGTAGGGACATAAATATGGAATGACTCAATTCTGAGGAAATATATAGATTAATGAAAAACAGACAAAGAAATAACAATCAAAACATATCACCACTTTTGGCTTATATGACAGCTTGTCTCTAAAGCATGGACTTGATGAGTGACAAACAGTATTCTTCATCAATTTGGTGCCAACTCTTTGTTTGTTTGTTTGTTTGTTTGCAGCTGCAAATTCATTATTTTTCACCAAAGGTTTTCAATTGGCTTGAGATCTGGACTATTTGCAGGACATGACAATGTGGCACGGCAGCTAAGTGGTTAGCATGTCTGCAGCACAGTTCTGAGGTCATGGGTTCAAAACGATCTACAAGCCTAACTGTGTGGGGTTTGCATGTTCTCCCTGAGCTTGCGTGGGTTTCCTCGAGCATTCTGTTTTTTTCCTTCCACATTCCAAAAACATGTCAGGTTAATTGGACGGTCCAAATTGTGCCTAGGTGTGAATAAGCAAATTAGTTGTCTGTCTCTGTGTGCACTGCGACTGCCTGGAAACCAGTTCAGGGTGTCCCCTGCCCACTGCCTGAAGATGGCTGGGATGGGCTCTAGCACTCCCGCGACCCTACTGAAGATAAGCGGTGAAGAAACTGGATGGATGAATGGACATTGACTTTCACAGTTTTTGTCCTGTTGCATGATGCGTTGTCATCTTGGAGTTCATCATCCCCAAACATGTTTTTAATTGAAGGAATAAAAAGGTTGTTTTAAATGTCAATTTAAACTAGTGCATATTCGACCACAGCCATCTCCCCAGTGCCTTGCAGCTACATATCATTAAGGACTGTGGTCGTTTTGATGTTTTCTTTATACATTCCTCTTTGTAAATCTCCTTGGCCTTGGTGCTTTTGTGCACCAAGTATCCCACACCATACAAGCGCCCGTTCTCCACGTTGGTAGAAAACATGGTCCCAAAAGTATCTTTCCATCTCATATATACGTTCTTTAGACTTTTCTTGTTGATTCAAGGTGCAAACATTCGATGTGGCAGTTCCTACCACGCAATCTAGGTGTCTTCCTACCAGTCACACACTTATCACCTACAACCTGGTAATTAGCGGAAGGTGCAGCCCTTTTTGACCCGGACGACGGCCGAGCCAGTATCAAGAATGAGTTGTTGTCCATTATTTAGTGTGTCTTGGGCAAGTGCAGCTTGGCAGTGCCCATCCCTCTCCATACCGTTCTTTTGGATTAGGGTTTGCTCCCCTACGTGAAACAGATATATTACTGGTTTCCACGGTTACAAGTTGCAGCCTCCTGATCTGACTATGCGTACTTCTAACACACAAAAATAACACAAACTAACACCATACAACATTTCTCCATATTTACAAAACTATTGCGTACATTGAATATATGTCACAAATGCCCATTGCCCTTACCTGGGCCCACTCGTTTGGCGGCAGCTGCTGCTCGTTGACTGATTGGCTCCCCTCCTATTTAAACTCAGTGCTCTCATTCACTTCTTGTCAGTCCGGCAACGAACCTCTACACTTGCAATACTTGTATTTTGACTTTGTCCGTTATCTTGCTCCAGTATCCGGTATCGATCACGCCTGATTCGTCCTGTCCGGTATCTTGTTCCAGTATCCATCCCGTCTGTCTCATCCTGTCCGGTATCTTGATCCAGTTTCCACTATCCGGTATCGATCCCACCTGTCACCACCTGGGTTATTCTTTTGTGCCGCAATCACCCTCAAAAAATTGGTCGATTTTGCAGAGGCAGGCGCTGCTTTATACTTTAACAAATTGTCACACCAGGTTTGACGGAAAACCTCAAATTTGGTAGCGCCATATTCTTTCAGATATTCTGCAGTCTTGTTTAAGCAATCTAGTTTCATCAGTAAACCAAGGGGTGTGTATTTTAGGTCGTGATTTAAGCCGTAGTGGGGCTACGGAATCCACGACACTAGCCAGGGTAACATTCAACTCATTCATGAGTGAGTCAATAGAGCCTTTATATAAAGGAAACAACGCAACCACTCCTGAAAGAAGAGCAGCGAGCTCAGAAACTTTGCCAGTGCAAATATCTAAATCCTTTCGTTTATTTAATACAACATTTAGCCAGCACCTCAAATGTAACTAAATAATGATCAGAAATAACGGTAGTACACGGTAACACCTTCACATTTGAGGTTGAAACTCCTCGAGTCAAAACCATGTCTCGTGGCAAATCAATTAGTTGACTAAAACCAAATGTGTCAATTAGAGACCGAAACGCAACAGTTAGTGAACTGAGTGGGGAGTTCTTATGAAAGTTAAAGTCCCCCATAATTATTACTTTGTGTGCATAGGTTACTAGGTCAGACAACAGTTCAGAGAATTCATCTAAGAAAACTGAGTATGGTCCTAGTGCGTGATAAATAGTTACTACATAAATTGACATTAAAGAGGGCCGCATGACAACAGCCTCAAGCGACTTAGAATTATTAGACGTAAGTTTGAGTATTTTTTCAGAAATTAGCGCAACACTTCAACCCTTCTTCATAGAGTGTGCTATATGACAGCTCAGCCTCATTTAACGGTAAAAACTCATCCGGTCTCAACCAAGTTTCACACAGACCAATCAGGTTAAGTTTGTGATCACGAATAATATTAGCAACAAGTAGAGCTTTAGGAGCAAGTGATCTAATATTTAAAAGACCAAATTTTAGCTTTGCTGAATCTTTGAACTTAGCCGAAGACTTTGTAGAAATCGTCACAAGATGTCGCCGTTCGGGCGTGTTGAGTGTCAGGCGTCGGTTGAGAGGCAAGATTGATGAAGAAATATTGGTGGAATTAGGCACAATTCAATCATCTTCGTGTCCTTTTCTGCCATTTTCCCGATGTAGCTCCCTTAACTTAGAACGTGGCCCGAGCGACAGCCCCGCTTTTAGAATAGAAGAATTTACTTTTATTGTCATTCTTTGCACACAGAACGAAATGTCGATACACCTGACCCGTACAGTTAAACTGTAGCGAGCCGATGCAGCCGCAGCCAAACAGGGCGCAGCCGTTTTAGTCATTAGGAGACCAAACCCCCCAATTCCAACCCCTAATGCCGAGCGCCAAGCAGGGAGCCAATGAGTACCAATTTTGTAAGTCTTAGGTATGACGGAGCCGAGGCTTGAACCAGCGACCTCCCAGTCTCAGAGCGGGGGCCCTACCATCTAGGCTACCGAGCTGGTGTACAATAATGCATGTTGTTTGCTATCCCTACGCCGTCCCCGCCGTAAGTGGGCTGGCCACCCCGAAGATCCCGCTAGCCTTTGTATTTCTTGCAGGATATCAAAGGTGGTATAAAAGGTCCCCAAAACGTCGAAATTAAGACGCATACCCAACTGTATAAGTTCCTCCTGACTATAGGTATTATTTTCCACGCATGTGTCCAGAAAAGAAAGCAAAAAAGACAAGAGAATGGTAATGAATAGAAATTAGCTGAAGAGCTGTGAGACGCTGCGTCCATGCCATCAAAGCGATGAGTAAACATATCAAACTAACACAAAAAGCCCCACCTAAAATGTTTTCCAACCTTACAAAGATGATGGTTTTATACAGAAAATCTCAATGTTTGTTTTACATTAACATAGCGATCACGTAAGGCTAGCTTAGCATAGGGATCACATAGCGGCTATGTGATCCCGATGTTATAGCCCTACAAAAAACTTAGAAGGGTGGCATACCCCCTTTAACCTAGTGTATGAACAAAAAAAATGCATGTTGAATGTAAAGAGGCCTCTGTCTAAAAGAGACTTGGCCTTACCAAAAATATCGACTAGTAGGTTTTGAGTAGTCAACATGTATCAGATGAAAAAAGATAGTGAGTATCAGTCAACAGGACATGTTTAAACTAATCAGCAAAGGCCAATTGGCAACAGGTAGGGGTGCTGGGTTGTATCATGAAGTGGAGCAACTGTTCCACCTATCCATTCATCTATTAACTGCACCGCTTATCCTCAGTAGGGTCGCAGAGGTGTTGGAGCTCATCCCAGCCATCTCAGGGCATTGGGCAGGGATCACCCTGAACTTGTTGCCAGCCAGTCGCAGGGCCAGACAACTTACTCGCTCATTCACACGTAGGGACAATTTGGACCTGTCAATTAACCTAAAATCCATGTCTTTGGAATGTGGGAGGAATCCGGGGTGCCTGGAGGAAACCCACGCAAGCACAACATGCAAACTCCACACAGGAAGGTTTGATCCCATAACGTCAGAACTGTGCCGCAACGCGCTAACCACTGCATTGCCCTGCTGCCCCTCTGTTCCAACCAGTGATGGCAAAATGAAGCCCAATAAAGCAGTGAAGCCCTGGAGGCAATTGCATCACACACACACACGTAGGCTTTAAGATGATTCATTTCCTCGGCTACGCTACCATGTGGACAGAAAAATATATAACATGCCAGGTGCATGCAATGAAATAATGTGGTGTAATTCATGCTTTGAATAAAAAATATATCTATATATTTGAAGAGTGTTTGAACGTGAAATTGTTTTGTGTTACTTTGACTATGTTTGTGCTTGTCCAACAAGTGAACATGTGAAATAAGGAGGGAAAATAAAGTACCTATCGAGATTTATTTAATTCATGTTTTTTTCCAAAGTTTTTAGACTTAGACGAAGTTAAGGGTAATCCAGACCACTTCTATGCCGTTTTATTTCAAACCGCACTCAAACATTTCCTGAATAAGTAACTTGGTACACCCGCTTCGAAGGGCTTTAAACTCGTGGTTCATGAACCACTCTTCTAAATTTCTCGGCACACGCTTCGGGGATTCGACCCCAGCAGAGCCAGTCCAAGGCTTAAGTAAACTAAGGGGCTGCTTAGGGCACAGCGACCACTAGGGGGCCCCAAAGAGTGGTTAACTTTTTGGGTGCCAACTTTGTCTTCATTGTCACTTTTGTGTGTCTACAATAAAAAACTTTGACAGAAATACTAAGAAGCACTACAAAACTAAATATCAAATATAGTGCCTAAAAACAGGGACCTCAAATATTACTTTGCTTTCATTCGGAAAAGAAAAAGATAGCTTAGAAATACCGTATTTTCCGCACTATAAGGCGCACAATTTTTTTTTTTAAAAAGCTGACTATGCGCCTTATAATCCGGTGCGCCTTATATATGGATCAATATTGAATTACAAGGTCTCGCAACTTAGGGTAAGCAGCCACCGACTCAATTTTTCGCGTAGAAGAAGAAGTGCGCTGTGCATACGGGAAATATTAAACAACGATTCTCTTTTATTTGTGCGTTTGTATAAAGACCCTGAAATGGCTCCTATTAAGAGACACGCTTACAACGCAGAGTTTAAACTCAAGGCGATCAGTCACGCAGTAGAACACGGGAATAGAGCAGCAGCGAGAGAGTTCAACATTAATGAATCGATGGCCATGTAAGGAAGAATAAACAAAGTTTCCGTGGCAATAAAAGCGAGATGGCCACAGTTAGAGGACACACTTGAACAGTGGGTTGTTGAACAAAGAGCAGCAAGTAGAAGTGTCAGTACAATAACTATTCGAATGAAGGCAACAGCGCTGGCACGGGAACTTAACATTAAAGAATTCAGAGGTGGTCCTACTTGGTGTGTGTTTACGTTGTAGCGAGCAGAGACGGGTGTCAAACAAAGGTGCCAACGAAAGCTGCTTTAATTACATTTAAACTTGCAATCAAAACTTAGAAAACAAACCAAAACACGAGAGTGGCTCGAGCCGGCAGAATTTAGAGTCACCCCAGGAACTCGCTAACTGAACAATGGTTCCATGGGTGAATTGTGTAAAACCCACTACAACGTTTTACATTTTACAGTTATTATGTTAATGCTTTACTGTTATTGTTTTGCACTTGTTGTTTTTGCACATTAGAAGTGTCACTATATTGCGATTGCACTAATGTTTAATTTACCATAACAGTATCAGACGTTTTTTTGTGTGTTGACTAAATGGAGGAAAAGTAAAATGTTATGCCTTGCTGTTGTTCAAAGATGTTAAAGATGCTTTACCTCAGAGAAAATAATAAAACGGCTGTTTATTCATTTTGGGAGTGAAAGGAGTTGTGGAAAGCTTGCTTGTTATCTATTAATAAAGTTTGACTGACCTATCGGACTGTTTTGTTGACATTCCCTTTAGCACGGCACCATCTAACGGTTGCATAACGTAACTACATCCTCTACTGTAGCCAAGTCAAGTTAAGTCACATTTATTTATGACGCCCTTAATCACAAAAATGTCTCGAAGGACTGCACAGGATTACAATTACAAAATTGCACAATTACCTGATCTTAAACAGAGCATGCACTTATAGCGCCTTATAATGGGGTGCGCCTTATGTATGGAAAAAGTTTGAAAATATATCATTCATTGAAGGTGCGCCTTACAACTGTTAGGTTTAAGTCCCCAACATTTTTAATAAAACGCTCAGATATAAAAAGACATAGAGAACCGGTCATTGAGAATTGGTTATTTTATTAATCCTTATCATGAGAGCGGCGGAGACCAGGCTATTACAAATCTCCTCCTTACTCTGAACAAGTCCCCGAACCCTCCCTTCTAATATTAAGGTTCTTACTATACAAAAAGGGCTGAGAACACTTATAACATATTAATGTCAACTGTAGGATAAATATATGTATATAATTCCAACAATCCCCCCCCCCTTTTTTTTAATCCAACTGGTGATATTAATACTTCATTCAACTGTCACTTTGCATTACGATTTTCAACAGAGAAATCATGAATAAAACAACTGTTGTTACACTTAGAGGTTGCCGTCATAATCACCAGGATCTGAGTAAAAATCAGGAAAATGCAGAGACAGGTTATCATCATCAACATTTGTGTCATTACTATTTTATCACCTTTTTTGCGGTTAAGACAGCTGTATATGCGTTAAAATGAGCATTCTACCTGTAGATCTGCAATTCCTCCTAATACTTCCAGAGTTGTGGACAATCTTCACTGGTTGGAGACGACTGCAAACTATAATTACAGCCCCCTTTGTAGCCAGACTTCCTCTGAAAGTTTCGTTGAGGAACTGCAGCTCTACAGCAGGTACCACAATGCTATTACAATGACGCAAATGAGGGCGGTTACGGCGTATGCTAAGATAGAAATAGTTATTTTAGTCGTATTTAATTACTTTCTTACAATGTGTCAAATGAACCCATATGCTTCGTTCTGCAATCTTTACTGCTGTGCCTGTGGTTAACAACACCTGGTAGAGCCCTTCCCACTTAGGTGAATGCCAGTGTTTCTTCTTTATGCTTTTTATCAAGACCCAATCTCCTGGTTCAACTAACTGGCTTTCCTATTCTTTCGGGAGAATAGATTAGGACATCATTGGCGACTTTGATGCCGTTTTTCATGAGCATGGCCACCGTTAGGCACCCCCACGCCTCCTGGCGTGATGATGTGTTGCTTGTAGATGATGTGACACCATCCCGTTGTTCACATTGGACTGCACCTCTTTTCGGATGTGGCAAGCTAACTTCTTCCCTGAGATAACAGCCTCCTGTCTCGTGGCGGACGTGTGTAGGGGACACAGCTGATGGCAAGAGTGCTGGCACACTCCCCAGAGTCCTGACCGCTGCCCTTGGGAAGAAAAGTTAAGTTTGCCGCTCACTGGGCTGACAGAATTCCGTCATCTGATCAGCAGGGGTCACCATCTCCTGTGTGGATGAGATAAGCATAAATCAATACCATAGAACTGAATATTCAGAAAAAGCTATAGATGGAAAAAAGAATAGATTTAAATTTTTTTTATTTTTTTTAATAGTTTATGCTATGCCTATTTCTTCTCCCCCCCCTGTTGAGACACATTCGTGGCTCCCAAAAAAAAATAACAAAAAACAACAAATTCATTTATAGATTTTTATATTTTCTTAAGTTGTCTTTATATTTATTATAAGTGAAAATCAAAATCCCCACTATAAGTTGCCCTATCAATTTTGAGCATTCTATCCCAAAACTCCAACTCAAAGATAAACAATTTATTTTTTAAATTGTTAGTTCTAAATCTCAAATTTTGCTTTTTCACTAAATCCAGTCACTGAATCAGTTTAACCATTATCCTTGTCAGAATCATTTACCCTGATTTGAGTGATGGAGTGTTTTCTCTTTTGTAGCTTGATCATATTCGGAAAAAAAAATTTGAATGCACTTTTTATTTGCATTTTCTTTTGATTTTCAATGTGTTATCTTCCTGCTGGCCATTCCCCTCGAGGCAGATGACCAGGATAGATTGTTAAATTATAAATTTAGCAAAAAAATCGTTCTTATTGTTATGATTCCCTCTTTGTTTTGCCTTTCGTAAAAATCATAACCTATATATTATCTTTTCAGTAAGTAAATTTGTTCAAAATAACAGTATTTTGCACTACGATGACCATTCACCAAATGCATATTACACAAACCTCAACTGTATGTAACCTTTTACATGCAAATATTTTTGTGTAAATATTGTATCAATTATAACTAAAACCTTACCTTCTCCTTAATTTAGTGTCCACTTACTTCCTGCGCCCTCATTTTCACCTCTTTTTTTTTATTATTCACAGCCTGCTCAATCAACTGCATGACCCCAGGTGTCACGTGTGACCCTCCCCTTCTACATCTAAAACCATTCTTCAACCCAGAAAAATACTCCCTTTCTCTTCTTCCACTCCTATCACCGTCCTTTTTAATTAATCACCGCCAAGGTCGTCGCTATGACCTATGATCCTCCTTCATTTCTCGGGGATCTGCCAAAATTTTACCTTCCTTTTCCTTCTTGATTTACTCACTCTTGATCCCGCAAATTAACTGCGCGTCCAACCTTGCACAATGACAATTAATCTCAGACCATACGTCCGTCATTCTCCAATTCACCCGTGCGTGTTCCAACAACTCTTTACACAGAACAATTTTTTTTTTTTTTTTAGTTAAATGGCCATGTAGACATTATTTTTTATCCATGCAGATATATTTTTAAACTCTCATGATCTGTCTCAAGATAATAATCTGCTATTTTTAAATTCCTATGATCCTACCTACTCAGGATCAATCAGTTTCTTGTTATCGTCTGAAAACACTCCTTTTTATGATACACCACAGCATTTCCACAAAGGTAATGCCATAAATCGCAAATGGTCTGCATCCATACAACGCCTTTCAAGTCAATGAAGACCTCCAAAAGCACTCTATAATGTGCTCCACTCTCACCCATTTACTTAGTCATCTAGATTTAACACAGTTCAATGTTGAAAAAGTAAGGTTATTTGTCCCAATCTATTGCATTAAGGTTAGTCTCACTTAATTTTCAACAAATTATCTTATTTAATATTTAATTAACTTTCCCCTTTATGTTTCTCTTTCTTTTTTGTTTTTTCCTTTAAACCAATTAAATCTACTATTTTAGCTTCACCTATTTAATGTGAAAATGGCATGTATTGATCTACGAGTTATCTTACTCATTTGAATTCCACTCAATAATTTCTATTTTTCATTTTCATTGGAAAAAAAAGTATTTATAAACAATTTTTTTCAATATTTTTTGCATAAAAATGCCCTTATCTCAAATTAATCTATTCTAATTCACTCAATTAGATTTTTTCCTAGTCTTCCCAGTCCTTATTTTACCAATTTTTGAACTGAAAACAGGAATATTTTTTCTTTTTCCGTATTATTCTGGCATTATTTTGATTTAACGCATCTAAAATAGCTCATTTATATTTTTCCTAAATTTCTCACTCTTATCCAGTAACACAGAGGCTCGATTGCGGTTGGATCTTCCCTATAAATGACTCTCTAGTCTTTACATTGGAGCTCATCGAGTATTTTTGTCTCTCCTTACTCAGAAGCTCACTGTTGTTCTTGTTTTTTTTTTTTTTTTTTTTATTATAAAATACAATTGCCTAGTTACAACTTTATTTTCATTCGCTCTCTCTCAATCACACAGACGTCTTGTTTTTTTATCGTGATCACGCTCTTACATTGCTTGTTTACCTGATAGAGTCTAGAATTGTCAGGGTTTTTCTGTTAAGAATCTACCCCCCGTAGATTTTCCTTTTCAACGGAGGATTCTTAATCTTTGTCTCTGTTCAGAATCTACCCCCCGTAGATTTTCCTTTTCTACGGAGGATTCTTAATCTTTTCGACGGAGGATCCTTAAACCTTAAGAATCTACCCCCCGCGAGACATTTACTTTTCGACGGAGGATCCTTAAACCTTAAGAATCTACCCTCCGCGAGACATTTACTTTTACCGGATATCTATCTTTTTGACGGAGGATCCTTAAACTTTAAGAATCTACCCCCCGCGAGACATTTACTTTTACCGGTTATCTACATGCTTACCATGTTATAAATAAATTTTACTCACGATTCTCTATGTCCTTGGCTTTCCGTCAACCGTCAGATCCCAGCCCGCGAGGGAAGGTCCAGTCCCGGAAAAAGGGTCTTTATGCTGTGGCCACAGTCTTTCCTGGATTTTCCTCTCGCGTCCTGGAATCGTCAGGTATCTTGGAATCCGGTTTCGAAGGACCAATTAAATGTTATTTAAGTCCCCAACATTTTTAATAAAACGCTCTGAAATAAAAAGACATAGAGAATCGGTCATTGAGAATTGGTTATTTTATTAATCATTATCATGAGAGCGGCGGAGACCAGGCTGTTACAAATCTCCTCCTTACTCTGAACAAGTCCCCGAACCCTCCCTTCTAATATTAAGGTTCTTGGAGAAAAACAACTTTGAGTTATGGCATGCACAGGTCAGGGTGCACCCACTGGAATGTGAAAGAGACAGCAACAAAAAACAACTCATGGCCTTGAGGAACAGCTTACGGCTGAAAACTATACAAAAAGGGCTGAGAACACTTATAACATATTAATGTCAACTGTAGGATAAATATAGGTATATAATTCCAGCATTAACACGGTGCGCCTTATAGTGCGGAAAATACGGTACTTCAGACATATTACCCCAGAATGACTCCAAACCACAACTACAGTAAAATTCCAAAAATACTAAAGAAATGTGACCAAAACAATACTATGAGAATATTACAAAGAAATTAGAAAAATATTACTAAAATTCTGCTTTGGAAATACATCAAAAATGTCTTCAGAAATACTATAAAAATACCATTTCATAATACTATTCGACAAAACACTACCAGAAAGAATATTACTACAGAAATACTACTACATAAGTATTACAAGAGAAATACTGCAAAAATACAACTAAGGCCATACTACAAAAAATATACTATGGAAATATAACAAAAATTACTACAACAATAAAACTACAGTTGTACTTTAACACAGAAATACTACAGATATATGTGAAAAATTATACTATGGAAATACTACAAAATACAACAGAAGCAGTACAAAAATATGAAATAATAATACAAGTATTTCTACAAAAACACCAAAATCATTAATGTACAGTAATACTACAAAAATACGACAGACATGCAACAACAAAAATCTATTATCATAATACAACAAGAATACTAAAGAAATACTAAGAATTTACTACTAATGAAAAACTACCAAAAGCCTACTGCAGAAACAGTACAAAAATGAAACTAGAGTAATACTTAAAAAAAAACATCTGAACAAAAAGATATTTAAAAAAAAGTGCAACTCCTGTAACGCTTGACAACTAAAAAACAAATGAAGTGCTTAAAACGAGGACCCTAAAAATGATTTTCCTTTAACTGTGATCGTTTCGAGACCAATTTGATGAGACTAATGTAGTTAAAAAGAACCATATTATGTAAATGTCTGCATGTATCTTTATTCCCAGTTTTAAAAAAAATGATCATTTTCCAAGAACGGCCCCTTGGCCAAAACCTTTGAACCCGATGCGGCCCCCGACTCCAAAAAGTTGGCCACCCCAGGATTAGAACAGGAAATGTATTCTAGTAGGTATCCAAATGATCAAGTAATCTCATCTCATCTCATCTCATTGGCTACACCGCTTATCCTCAGTAGGGTCGCGGGGGTGCTGGAGCCCATCCCAGCAATCATCGGGCAGTGGGCAGGGGACACCCTGAACTGGTTGCCAGCCAATCGCAGGGCACACGGGGACAGACAACAAACTCGCTCATTCACACCTAGGGACAATTTGGACCGACCACTTCACCTGAAATGCATGTTTTTGGAATGTGGGAGAAAACCGGAGTGCCACGCAAGCACGGGGAGAACATACAAACTCCGCACAGGAAGTCTGGAGCTGGATTTGAACCCACGCAGGAGGTTCCCAAGACATGAACTGTGCCGCACATGCGCTAACCACTGCGCCGCCGTGCTGCCCTTGATCAAGTAATACGTGGTCCAAAATGTAAGTTTTCTTATGGCACCATGCAGGTCGAGCGGACCCTGGACCTGAGAAGTACATCACTAGTTCCAACCAATGGCGTAGCGGCATCAGTGAAGGAAATTATTGAGATCGGCCTTTTAAAATAAAGAGCATTTAGCAAAATATCGTAATTAATATGTGATCAGAATTGAATTTTACATGTCATATGAATTTAGCACGGCGGAGCAGTGGTTAGCGCTTGTGCGGCACAGTTCATGTCATGGGAACCTGTCGTGGGTTCAAATCCAGCTCCAGACTTCCTGTGCGGAGTTTGTATGTTCTCCCCGTGCTTGCGTGGGTTTCCTCCGGGCACTCCGGTTTCCTCCCACGTTCCAAAAACATGCATTTCAGGTGAATTGGCCGGTCCAAATTGTCCCTAGGTGTGAATGAGCGAATGAGTTGTCTGTCCCTGTGTGCCCTGCGATTGGCTGGCAACCAGTTCAGGGTGTCCCCTGCCCACTGCCCGGAGATAGCTGGGATGTGCTCCAGCCCCCCGCGACCCTAATGAGGATAAGCGGTACGGCTGGTGAGATGAGATGAGATGTTATATGAATTTAAGTGAAATTTAAAAATATGTTTTTAACCAGCCAGACACTCTGGGTCCTCAGCAGCCTTAAATCTCTAAACTTAAGATTGCCTCTGGTTGACGCATAAGTGGCTGTGTGCTCCTCGCTGGGACGAGTTGACGGCTCGTGAACTTATTTTGAAAGTATAAAGCGGAAGTTGTAAACGGTCCCCTTGTCATTCTCAGCTGGCCTCAACTTAGGCAAGATCGAGGCGTGCGTGACTGTCTGTCCGGAACCAGCAACTTTGTGGATTTGTCGGAGCCGAACGGTGATTAACTTAAGGTGAGTTTGATGTTGCCGAACCTTTCCCCATTCATGTTCTTTTTGAATCGCAACCCCGGTGATTGTTTTCGGTTTTATTATATATTTATATTTTTTTTGCACTGTGCCCTTTAAGTTACGCTAGTAAAAAACAAGCGTCGCTAAGTTGGATGAAACTTGATTGTATGTGAGGAAAGACGGCAAACATCGGAGAAATCTCGCTACGCCGTCAAATACTGAGCAAGTGAGTCGTGTTTTATGTGTTTTTGTTGTTGTTTTTGTATATAAACATTGATGACGGTCTTCTAGTTGTGAGGCAGTGAAGCTATGCATCGTTTGGCCTCGTTCCTGTGGAGTGGTTCTTCTTTTTAAGTTTCCTTTGCCTGGTCTTGGCGATTATTCACTGAAATTTAATCACAACTGTTTCTTTGTGGCATCTTCTCTTTTTGCGTGTTTTTAAATGTTTGGCTATGCGTAAAGGAAGGGTTTCATGTTCGACGTTTAGGATCCCTGCTGATTTATATATTAAACACTAGTGGAGGGAGGCATGGAGGTTTTGATCACTTGCTAGAAATTAGTCCCCTTAGCAGTGTGGCAGTACGTCATGTTTTCCAAAATTCGTGACGTTATTGTGAACAGAGCTTTCATGGGTCCCATTGTCGTAAATTGACCATTTTTTTAACCCTTTTTTGACCTAGACTTTGAGAAAGCCTTTGATCGAGTCTCGCACCAATAACTCTTCAGGGTATTGCAAAAATGTGGTTTTCCCCAAAAATACATCAAGTGGGTGGGACTGCTATACCGAGACATCTACAGCAAATTCATGATTAACGGGAATTTATCGGAACTGCGGTGTACGTCATGGTTGCCCTATGTCTCCCCTTCTCTATGTCCTTTGCATTGAACCTTTGGCACAGATGTTAAGAAAAGATAGATCTGTGGAAGGGATCAATATCCCAGGAAGTGGGGGACAAATTACCAAGTGTGTTTTGTACATGGATGATTTTAATATTATATGTACAGACCTTGTATCCGTTAGAAGAGCCCTTGACTTGACTGACCTGTTTGGGAGGGCGTCTGGGTCGAGGCTAAATAGAGAAAAATCACAAGTGAAGTTTTATGGACCGTGGTCAGAGACAGAAAAGGCAGGACTCCCACTGACAGTTTTAGAGACAGACCAGAAAATTCTAGGGATAAAATTCAATGCGGATGGAGGAGGCGAGACCAACTGGGACGATGTGACAAGGAAAGTTAAACAAAGACTTGTTTTTGGGACACCAAGAAAACTGACAATAGAGGGGAAGGTCCTAATCATCAAAGCGATCATCCTCCCACTGCTTTTATCAATCAGTTTAATTTTTATGCCCAAAAGAAATGTGCTGCTACAACTGGACCGAGCCATATTTCACTTCATCTGGGGCTCAAAGTGGGAAAGGATAAAAAGAGATACAATGAAAAAGAAAAAGGAAAAGGGGGGGAAAGGAGTGCCTGACCTCCAGCTTTTCCTGGGAAGCAAATATGTCTCCCTCCACTTCCGAAACGCTATGGGCCCACCCAACAACCCGAGGGGTCAAGCGATGACCCGGTTCTGGATGGGCTCGTACTTGCGGAAGCTAAAGCTTGTACCAAACAATCATTTGATTCCAGTTTCCTTTAACTTGCCACCAACACATCTCTTTATTAGAGACTTTTTAAAGAAATTTGATCTGGAAACACAAGAAAGTCACGCTTTACAAAACCACAGGGCCCTTATTGCTATTGTGCAAGAGCAAGCACCTGTGCGGGGGGCTTGCGTTTGGCGAACCTACAACGGTTTGGAGCAACGTGAATCATCCTGCCCTCCCAAACAGACTACGAGACTTGTCATGGATGGTGGCTAATGAGGTTCTCCCACTCCGTAATGCACCACCGGGGAATGTCAGCGACTTCGACGTTCCCTCGACCTGGCTGTGGCGCCCAAGAGGCACCTTTTTGTGAGTGCAGCGCTGCCAAGGACCTGTGGACAATGGCCGACCAACTAGGAAAATTCCCGGACTTGCCAGCAGGGGAGGTCCCTGACGCACAGTATGTGCTTTACGGGTTGAGTCGGTCGAGGAGGTCACAGAACGACTTTGCCAGGGACTGGCTCACTCTAAACGCCATCAAGGACGCCATCTGGACCTCCAGAAACCTGCTGGTATAGAGGTGCAGGCAGATCCCCCCGTGGCTGTTATGTTAAAACATCATATTGTCACGTTATATTGTTAGATATAACAAAATTGTGAATATGCTTGTTTGATGTTGAGATTGTCATGTTTGTTTGCTGCTGTTGGTGTCGGTGGATTTGTTCAGAACAAAAAAACAATCGATTTTGGACTGGACGGATCTATTGATACTATCAAAGATGTTACATAACGAAATTGTGAATATGCTTGATTGCTGTTAAGATTGTCGAGAAGGGTTGTTAAAACTTCACATTGTTTGTTTGCTGTTGTTAGTGTCAATAAATTTGTTCAAACCAAAAAATTGTCACACAAGTCAAGTCATATTTATTTGTATAGCCCTTAATCACAAAGACCATTGTAAACTACAGACTATTATGACACATCATCTAAAACCTACATGAGGTCAAATAATACACGTATTATCAACATAAAATATGGTTTATTCATATGCTATATAATAGAAGTGTGTTTTAAAAATGAAATGAAATGAAATGATCTGCATTTATATAGCGCTTTTCAAGTCAATGACTTCCCAAAGCGCTTTACAATGTGCTCCTCATTTCCCAATAGCGGCCTTGCAGCCATGTAAGGCACTAACCTGCTTATTGGGGGTATTAGGGGTTCAGTGTCTTACCCAAGGACACTTCGACATGTAACACGGACGAGCCGGGATTCGAACTAGGATCCCTTGATCCCAAGACGAGCGCTCTACCTCCTGAGCTACTGCCGCTCAGTGTGACTAGACAGCTCTCATATGGACCTCTTTAAGCTTAGATTTAAACATTTCCTCTGAGGTTGCAGATCGAATCTCAGGGGGAACAGCATTGCACAGCACCGGGGCCCGAATGGAGAACGCTCTCAAACCTGCGGATCTCTTCTTGGCTCTTGGGATCACTAGTAGACCAGCGTTTTCAGAGCGAAGGAACATCGGGGGAAATTAGATCTGAAAGATATGAAGGAGCAAGTCTATGCATGATTATGTATAATACCAAGAGAACCTTAATATCACATCTTAAGCTAACAAGGAGCCAATGCAGGTTAGCTAAAATGTGATCAGACTTTCTTGTATTAGTTAAAAGCCTCGCTGCTGCATTTTGTACCAGCTGAAGGCTCTTGAGTTTGGACTTTGGGAGACCGGAGAGTAGTGTATTACAGTAATCGAGACTGGAGGTAACAAACTCAAATTATAATCTCCGCATCCGACTGAGACAGCATAGGGCGAACTTTAGCAATATTGCGAAGATGGAAAAGAGCTGTTCTAGTCTTTCTTAACGTGTGTTTGAAAGGACAGATCGGTGTCAAAGATGACACCTAAATTATTGACTGAGTCACTCTGGGTGATATTACATTTGTCAATGTTCATAGCTGTTTTTGAAAACAAGTCACGGCATTTAGATGGACCAATAACTAGCATTTTGGTCTTTTCAGAGTTAAGGCACAAGAAGTTGAGTGACATGCATTCTTTTATCTCAGTGAGGCAGGCCTCCAAATGTCCACAGTTAAGTGTGGCAGATTCCTCCATCGGAAGATATAGTTGAGTGTCATCTGTGTAGCAATGAAAACTGATATTATACTCGCGAATAATATCACCTAATGGAAGCATGTAAATGCTGAAAAGAAGGGGGCCAAGTACTGAACTCTGCGGAACACCACAGGTAACACTAAAGGGCTCAGATGTCATTTCACCATATTTAACAAAATGCGTCCTATCTGAGAGGTAGGATCTGAACCATAAGTGGCCCGTTCCTGAGAGACCAATCCATGTTTCCAAACCGGTCTAGTAAGATATTATGGTCCACAGTGTCAAAGGCAGCTTTAGGGTGCAGCAGAAGCAAGAGTGCTGTACCGCAGAAGATCATTGGTTACCTTAATCAGGGCTGGTTAACCCTGAATCCTGATTGCATAAATTTGAAAAGATTGTCTCGGATATAAAATCATTCAGCTGCAGTGCCACAACTTTCTCAAGTACTTTAGAAAGAAACGGTAGGTTTGACACAGGTCTATAATGACATGAGCTTTCTGGATCAAGGTTGGATCGTTTCAGTGTAGGTTTAATAAAAGCAGACTTAAAAGCCACTGGAACAACACCGGAGGAGAGTGATGTGTTTATAATATTAAGGACTGAAGGTCCAAGGACCCCAAAAAGACCTTTTAATCAGCGAACCCAGAAGCGGGTCAAATGGACAAGTAGTCGGTTTGGCTGTATTCACCACCTGTTTAAGATTATCAAGTGACCGATCACTAAATTGGGGAAAAAAATCCCTGGACAGCCACCA
Organism: Urocampus carinirostris; assembly: GCF_059441175.1. Classification (NCBI taxonomy): domain Eukaryota; kingdom Metazoa; phylum Chordata; class Actinopteri; order Syngnathiformes; family Syngnathidae; genus Urocampus; species Urocampus carinirostris. Next base: position 45,089,234 of record NC_142355.1, read on the forward strand.
TGCCGCGCAGCTACAATTTTCAGACCTTTGATATGTGACGTATTTACATGGTCTTTAGAAAACTCTTTCCGTATGTGTTAAATCTTATTAAAGAAGACCATACAGTCGTGGGCTGAATGGTTAGAACTATCCGGAATAATCTGTTGCCTCTTTAGTGATGCTACAGTGTCGAAAATAATTTGGGGGTTATTCTTTTGTGATGCAATCACCTTTGAAAAATAGGCTGATTTTTCAGAGGCGAGGGCTCCTTTATACTTTAACAAGTTGTCACACCAGGTTTGACGGAAAACATCAAGCTTAGTATCACGCCATTTTCATTCAGATTTCCTGCAATCTTGTTGAAGCAATCTAGTTTCATCAGTAAACCAAGGGGTGCGTCTTTTAAGTCGTGATTTAAGCCGTAGGGGCGCCACGGAATCCAGGACACTATCCAGGGTAACATTCAACTCATTCATGAGTGAGTTAATAGAGCCTTTATATAAAGTAAATGACGCAACTACTCCTGAAAGATCAGAGAGCTCAGAAACTATGCCAGTGCAAATATTGCGGCCGTTAAATCCTTTAGTTTTTTTAATACAACATTTAGCCAGCACCTCAAATGTACTATGTAAATGTAAATGTAACTAAATAATGATCAGAAATAATGGTAATACACGGTAACACCGTCACATTTGAGGTTAAAACTCCTCGAGTCAGAACCAAATCTTGTGTGTTTCCATGTTTATGAGTCTGCAAATCAATCAGTTGATTAAAACCAAATGTGTCAATTAGTGACCGAAACGCAACAGTAAGTGGAGAGTTCATTTGATTGATGTTAGGGTCCCCCCGTAATTATTTTGTCTGCATAGGTTACTAGGTCAGACAACAGTTCAGAGAATTCTGAGTTTTCCCTTGCCCTTATGTAGGTTTTAGATCAGGGTATGGTATAATAAGTCTTTGGTTTGCAATAATCTGTGGTATGTGCAGCCCTTTGAGACGATTCTTGTGGCTATACAAATAAATATGACTTGACTTTATTAAGGAATCGGGGGGATCAGGGAGAGAGGAAAAAAACTGTGATCTGGTACTCGCTGGGCAGGTGAAACCGGAAGCCCCCGTGGCCGCTGACAGGTGGCGAGGCGGACATTTCGCTGACGAGAGAGTAATGTATTTATTTCTAAACTTGGTGAAAATAGGTGCGGAAAAACATATACTTTAAAGTGAACACAATTTTACTGTTGGTTACTCTCTCCTGTAGGATGAATTACGATGGAGCGGCAGTAGCTCAGGAGGTAGAGCGCTTGTCTTGTGATCCCAGTTCGAATCCCGGCTCGTCCGTGTTAGATGTCGAAGTGTCCTTGGGTAAGACACTGAACCCCTAATACCCCCAATAAGCAGGTTAGCGTCTTACATGGCTGCAATACAAGGCCGCTATTGGGAAATGTGGAGCACAAGCGCTTTAGCTTTGGGAAGTCATTGACTTGAAAAGCGCTATATAAATGCAGATCATTTCATTTCATGTGATTTTTTTAAAAATACAATAACAAAAGGCTGACACACTCAAACACTGTCGTCTGATTATTTCCATGGATGCATTCATTCAGAGAAATGAGAGCAGAGACTGATGACTGTGTTTTACATGATCATTCAACCCGCTGCGAGGCACGGACATGACAAAAGGATTGACACACACACACATTTTTACATAGATCAATGCAGAGGTGTCAAACTTATGTCACACATGGTTCAGACTAGAAAATTGAACTGAAAGACAGAGAGGGAGAAAAAGAGAAGAATAGAGAAAGAGGAAAAAGGAGGGAGAACAAGGGTGACAGAGTAAGAGAGGGAAAGAAAGGGAGAAATAGAGAGAACACAATAGAAAGCGAGGAAAGAGAGTAAGCAAGATACGGAAAAAACAAATCAAATAGAAAGATAGAGAAGAATGAGAGGAGAAGAGACAGAGAGAGAACTAGAATGAGTGTGATAAAAAACAGACAGAAAGAAATAGTGAGAAAGTAAAGGTGAGAAAAAAGAGAAGGAAAGAGATGGAGAGCGAACGCTCCTGTCGCTTTGTGAGTGGCGCCTGGCTTTAGCAACATCAAGTGGACATATTGAGGACATATGAGGAATCCCGATATAAAACGTATTAAAACAAATTGACTGGAATAATAAGAGCTATCAATTCTACCAATTTAGTACATAATAACAAAAGTAATATAAAAGGTATTTGGGAAATATTAAATAGTATATTAAAAGGAAAGAATGTAAGTAATGTATATCCAAACTATTTTATTGATAAGAACAGTAAAAATAATAATTTAAATCAAATTGTGGAGAATTTCAATAGTTTTTTTGTAAATGTTGAACCAGAGCTAGCTGTAAATATCCCAGAGTGCAGTAGTAAGCAATTTCAGTCAGTGATAAATATGAAATCCAAGACCATGTTTTTGTCTGGGGTATGGAATCGTATCTTGGATGTGGTAGACACCTATAAAACGTCTATGGATTGTTTTGACATCGATGTGGTACGAGTAAAGCAAATTATACATAGCATTGTGAAACTATTAACTTATGTAATCTAACATTTCTAACAGGGAAATTTCAAATCAAATGAAAATAGCAAGTTATACCAATATACAAAAATGGAAACAAACACATCTTTACAAACTATAGACCGGTATCTCTGCTTCCTCGGTTCTCTGAAATATTAAAGACACTTTACAATAAAAGACTAGAAACATTTATAGATAAACGTAAATTGATTGATGAAAGTCAATATGGTTTTAGAGCAAACAGATCAACAACAATGGATGTTATTGATGCAGTAGAAGAAAACACCCATAGCATAGAAAAGAAGAGATACACAGTTCGGGTATTCATTGACTTAGAAAAAGCATTTAAAACCATACATCATAATATACTCTACCCGGAGCTATCCGGAGCTACCCGCTGTGAGGGACAGAGACACAAAAGCCTGCGGAGAGGAAGTGGACTCACTATCTACGTGAACACGAGGTGGTGTAACCCTGGACACGAATATCTCTATCTGCGGGACGTCAAACTTTTGGACTAACGTGTGACGGCATCCACTCCGCTGTTGCTAAACTATAACACAGCACCCTGAGGCCATCCTGTTAACCTGTTAATAAACAACAAAAGGATACTGCTGGAAGTGTGAATTTCCCTACGTGGATGAATAAAGTATCTATCTATCTATTAAAAAAAAGGTTAAGGCATCAGGGGTGTGGCTTTGCAAAGGATTGAAAGTTATTTGACAAGGTGAAAGCAATATGTGAAAATGGGTTGTCATCTGAATACTTGGACATCTGTTGCGGAGTACCACAAGGTTCTATCCTGGGTCCAAAGTTATTTCTTATGTTTCAAAACTACCGTAAATTATAACTATAGCCTTATCCCCCTTGTTTTATAACCTTATCTTCTCTGTTCCTTTATCTTCTTGGCTCATACCTCACTGTGAATGTGTAAAACTGGAGTGTCATGCCCAATTTCGTTGTCACAATATGTTAACCCATTTTGTAACAATGACAATAAAGGTATATTCTATTCTATTCTATTCCATTCTAACAAATACAGCACTTATTTCCTTAACAGACTAATATGCACATATGCGAGCGTGTTGTTAGTAGCCTAAGGCTACCTCCCGTAAGGCACGGTTTAGGATGAAAGTTATATTATTATTATTAAAGCTTTGAAAACTCTCTCGATGTACCGTGTTTCTTTGTAAATATGTGTAATATGTATTTGCAACTGTATATTTTTGTAATGTATTTATTTGTATTTATTTGAGACACTTATTCTGCATGCGCAAATTAAAAAATAGGGGCGGAGCAAACGCGGGCTGATGGGAAAGTGGGGTAAAGGTGAGTTTTTGTGGACACGGCGGACAATAATGGATATATATATATTTTTTTCCCACCCTTACCTTTGGAAATATACACTTTTTTTTCCTTGGATTACTATCAACGGGCACCCAGAATCTGCAGGTCTGTAACAAATTTTAAGTACCTATATCAATTTACGTTAAATTTGGCGGCTGTGATTTTTGAACTGCGTGCTTCAATGAAGGACATTTAGTTTCAATCACGGGACTTGAAGTTTGGCTTGGATTAACTTCGTGTTTTTTTTATGTGGATGCATGCGGCTTATATACAGGTGCGGCTTGTGTAGGGACAAAATCTGTTTTCCCCTTAAAATGTGGTGGGTGCGGCTTATAATCAGGTGCGCTCTATAGTCCGGAATTTACGGTACTAAAAGTAGAGGAATTATTAATATCATATACAAAAGGACAATCAATAAAGGGGGTTATATCAAAACTATATAAAGCCCTGAGAATGGATCTCAGTAATGAGGACATGGCAGTTAAGGAAAAATGGGAACAAGAAACTAATGTAGCGATAAAAGACAACGAATGGGAAAAAACATTGAAAGAGGGACACAAAATAACCAACAGCCCGACATGGAGGGAGTTTGAATGGAAAGTAAAAATGCGATTCTTCTATACACCCTCTATCACTTCAAAATATAAAAATACCTCAAATCTATGTTGGCGTAACTGTGGGGGGGTCGGAGACTTTACGCATATTTTCTGGAATTGCCCTGTAATATTAAATTTTTGGAGAAGTATCCAGAGAGAAATAAAATTAATTACTGGCTGGGAGTTGCGGTTGGACCCAAAGGCTTACATAATAGGAATTTTGCCAGAAGAATTACTATCTGGTCAACAGAAATATATACTAAGGGTAATGCTTCTGGTAGCAAAGAAAATGATCACAGTGTCCTGGCTGAAACCACAACCTCCTGACATAAAACAATGGAGAGACAAATTAAAGCAAATGTACATTATGGAAAAAATCACTGCAAGACTTCAACTGAAACTTGACCAATTCGAGAAAAGATGGAAGCCTATCACACAAATTTTACTTGATGTCTAAACACCTCCCCCTATTTATTATGTTTTTTTTTTTTTTTTTTTTTGGGTGTATTTTTTTATTTATTATTTTTTTATATATTTCTTTTTGTATGGATGTATTGTATGAACATTTATTCTTCTTTTCTATTAATAGTATTTCTCATCTCTCATCAGCCGTACCGCTTATCCTCATTAGGGTCGCGGGGGGGCTGGAGCCCATCCCAGCCATCTCCGGGCAGTGGGCAGGGTACACCCTGAACTGGTTGCCAGCCAATCGCAGGGCACACAGGGACAGACAACTCGCTCACTCATTCACACCTAGGGACAATTTGGACCGGCCAATTCACCTGAAATGCATGTTTTTGGAACGTGGGAGGAAACCGGAGTGCCCGGAGGAAACCCACGCTAGCACGGGGAGAACATACAAACTCCGCACAGGAAGTCTGGAGCTGGATTTGAACCCACTACAGGTTCCCATGACATGAACTGTGCCGCACAAGCGCTAACCACTGCGCCACCGTGCTGCCTAAGTAGTATTATATAGTATATAGTATTTTTTCTTCTTTATTGTTCCTTCTGTTATTTATGAGTGTGTCAAGTGTATATATTTTGTGTTGATGTAAGATGGTGGAATCAAACCTCTGTCAAAATTGGTGTGAGAAATAAAAAAAACGATAGTTACATTACTTATTAATAATGCCTTACAGTGTGAGTTACCAAAAAAAAGTAATTGGTTTCAAGGAATGCGTTTCTTTTCAACATGTTACTCTCAACACTGGTTGTATGCATTAAATGTTGAAAAGTTCATTAGTAGGGCTTTGAACAATTATAGTATTGGAACTTTTTCATTAAAATAGACAAAAGCTTATGAAGCCAAAATGTTCCTGTTGTGATTGCTCTTCAAATAACAAAGACCTCATCCCACAGTCTCCATTTACCATTGAAGTGGGTTATTCAAGGGAATTGGTGAAATGTAACCCCTCTCTATTTTTATTTTCCACTGATCGTCTAAACCAGGGCTCTCAAACTCAATTTACCAGGGGGCCGCCAAAGCAAGGGTCTGGGTGGGGTAGGGCCAAATCAGGTTTTCCACAAGAAAAAGTTCTGATAAAAACATTCCACTGGTCCATAATGTTTTTTTTAAATTTCCTTTACAAGATTTGAAAACAACAAAGTATCAAGAATAATAGGAAAATAAATGATTAATGAAAGTCAATATGGTTTTAGAGCAAACAGATCAGCAACAATGATGTTATTATTATTTCGAACATAACAAAGCAAAAACATAACAACAAATCAAAAAAAGAAAATAAAAAACGCAATGTTATCATACAAGTTTGAAAGGGAGTAGGAAGAAATATATGCTTTTAGATCCTACCCCCAGACTTCATTAACAATTGCATCCCACATCTAGATCCCCTTTGCATTTACATGTATACATATTTACATTGGCTCTGTGGATACACAGTATCTTCATTTTCATCAATATCATCACAAACACTACTTCCGTCACTTATTTTACCATTATCATTATTGCTATTTTCATACATTTTTAGCATATTATATAATTAGAGTATCTTTTATGGTAACATACTTTCTTGGGTGCTTGTGAGGAAACTGCTATGTGGGGTGTGTTGTGTGGCATACAAGTATCTATGGACCTGCTACCTTAAGGCAGCAGGACCCCCAATCTTCAGTGTCCTGATCCGTGCATTAAAAAGACAAGGTACAGAAGATTGAGCCAGATGCCTCCAGCACCAATCTCCCACTTGTCTGCCCTAACTCTGAGATATGAAGTGATGTCCGTTTTGTGTTTTGTGTGAACTATGGCCGACACCTGTTAGAAATGATAAATTGCAGGTGTAGGTTAATGATTTTACTATGCTATGTATAATTTGCTTAACAAATACCATATCTATGTTAAAATAATCAGTATACATTTTATTCCTACAAGTGCTTACCACGACTATTACTGATTCCATTACTCCACACGAAAACATTGTCTTTAAATTTTTTTTTCATCAGTAGCTCAAGTTGGTTGCGTCTGTACTCAGGGATGTTGGCAGACAGTTAAAAAAAAAAAAATCTCCACAATTTGATTTAAATGATAATTTTCACTGTTCTTGTCAATGAAATAGCTTGGATATGCATTACCGGTACTTACTTTATTACCTTTTATTATAGTATCTTATATTCTCCAAATACCCTTAATATTGTTTTTGTTCTTATGTAATAAATTAGTGTAATATAATTTCTTACTATACCCTTCAATTAGTTTGTATACGTTTTATATTGGGATTTGGCTTCCTTTGTTCTTAGTTTAATGCATTTTCTATACAAAGTGTTTTTCTTCTTACAAGCATTGTATAAACCCTTAGTAATCCACGGATGCTTTTCTGACCTATTGCTAACATTAATTGGCCTCATAGGGCAATTTTAATTATATCATGTACTAAATATTTCCATAAATAATCAAAGGCACTATCCCCATCAGCTGTACTGTGTTTAACTAAGTTCTCATAGAGTGATTTAATTGTCTCTTCATTTCTTATTTGTTTGTGAATATATTTTATGGTTGATTTTTGACCTTATCATCATACACTGTAAAGACTGGCAGATAGTCAGAAATATCACAAACAAATTATCCACTAATATTTGCAAATTTGATATTATCCGTAAAGATATTGTCGATAAGTGTTGCACTGTGTGAGGTAATTTTATTAGTTCTTAATATAGTTGGGTATAAACTCATGCTGTACAGTCTGTTAATATATTCATCAGTGCTTTTATGATTGTTTGGATTCATCAGGTCGATGTTGAAATCCCCACAGATGAAGAGTGTTTTGTTATGTTTTCAGCCAAATTTGTGAACATTTATAGACTTGACCCTGGTGATCTGTACACACAACTGACCACAATATTTATCCTTTTTTTCGTTTATAATTTCTAATGCTAAGCATTCAAGTAAACCATTGATTACCGTTGACATGTTTTGTATTATTTTAAATTTAAACGTCTTGTGCATGTATATAGCGACTCCCCTTCCTGTTTAATTTGAGCTGTTTACATACTTACATACAAAGTCATTTAACTGAAAATCGACTCATTTTTCCCTCATTGACCCAGGTTTCAGAGACTGCAATAACACTAAATGGGTTCTCAAACTGCAGCAAGTATTCTGGAATTGCTCCAAAATTTGCATACTATAAATACTTCTGGTAATGTGTGCGTGACATGGCCGCTTTCTTGTGTCCCGTTTCATCTGGAGGGACAACTTAAGTGCCTAACTTGTTTGGGTGTTTGGGCATTTGGGTTGGCCATGGTCCAAAAATGTTTGTGTGTTTTTTGCAATTTTTTTTAATCTTATTTATTTTCTTTGTGATTTTATGTGTTTGTCTTGCTGTCGGTCACCCCTCTTGAGGGATATGACAAAGGTAGATAGATGGATTTATTATTATTCATTTTTAGTATATACTTGAGATAAACGATGAGAACTGGTTGCTCTCGTCTAATTGATCATCCAGTTCTAAGTTATCATAGTCACTGTATTCAATACATCTCAATTTTCATAGCTCTTGCTCTAATGTAGTTTGAAGGAGTCCTATTTAACAACCAGTCATGAATGTATTTTGGTTGGATGCCATTACATGAGTCTATCGTCCCTGTCTTGCACACTATTTTTGACTCCCTAATACTTTTATTCATATCTATTCAATTCTTCTTTGTCCCGAATTACAAATACTCTCGCTTGTTCAGGTGGTCCATTAAGTTTGAATATTCTACTGTTCATAACCCATGTGTTCTGTATTTTATCTTGTTTCTTTAAGAATCTATCTTTTTTTTCTATTTTTTTTGGCCATGTCAGCTTTTCTTTTTGTTAACTGATCATTTAGATATGCATCAGTACCTTTGATTTTCCTGCCCTGTTTAATCAACCTTATTTTTCCTATTGGCAAATCGTAGGATCACAGCTGGGATAATGTTCCCTCTTATTGGAAGAGGATGGCAAGCTTCAATTGTGTCTATGTCCAATTTAATTTTCTTAGCTGCTAGGAACGCTACAACCTGTTGTTATGCAGAGGTCCTCGATTGGTTCTGCCTAGTTGCCGCTCATGGTAGCAGCTGCCCTGGCATATGAGCGGGGTTTAATCTTCAGCCCAGTCACAATCACATCGTTGATTCTCGAGTACTGCTCCAGATCTTCAACTTTCCTCTCCAGCTCAGCAATTTTCCCGTCTTTCTGCAAGACACGCACCCTTAGCTCCTTTACCCCCGTTATCATTTTGAATAACATATTTACCTTGTTTGCAAGATAGTCCAGTGATTTTTTTTTTTAAATCTCCCTTGTCTCGTCCGTGGCGTTGTTTTTTTTCGGCCCCATAATTGCATCCGCCCTGGCTCTACGCAAATTGAACACACGCAGCATGTTGGCTAGCTTGTCAGCTGCTAGGCTAATTTAGCTTCCAAAATGTACATGGTATAGTTCTTTTGAACTACATTAGTCTCATAAAATTGGTTTTGAAACGATCACTATTATGGCTGAATAATTTATTTTATATTTACTTTGCAAGCGTTGGAGTACAGTAGTTGTACTTTTTCAAAAGTATTTTTAGTATTTCCGTGATCGGAGTTCCGTTGAAGTTTATTAGTCATTTTTTAAGTATTACTTATTCTATGACTTATTTTTGTACTGTTTCTGCATTCGTTTTTGGGTAATTTTTCCATAGTAGTAAATTCTTAGTATTACTGTAGTATTCTTTTTGTATTACAATAGTAGATTTTTTGGTTAAATGTCTGTAGATTTTCTTTTGTATTACGGTACTTTAATTTTTGGGTGTTTTTGTTGAAATATTTATATTTTTTCAAATTTTTGATTGAGGCTGGCAAGCTACACGCTAGAGTCGGGTCCCCACGACTTCTGCAATGTCTTTGTGATGATTAAAATACAATGGTCACAAATGTTGCAGTTTTCCACAAGTAGCATCTCCAAGTTGTCCGCTTTATTGGTAATGGGTCTGGTGTTTGTGATTTGCCACATTTAGCAGTGGTGGCTTAAGAGCTGTTAGCTGAGCTGTCAGCTCTCCCCTCCGACGCCGCCTCAGTCCATTCCCGGAAGCGATAAAAATCCAGGGAGCACCCTCTGGTTATCAGCTTTTCCTTGCGTTTTCTGACTGTCCACAGAGTCCGATTTAATTATTGAATTCATTTTCGATGTCACGAGCTGGTAAAGCCAATAGCTCTGGTGTTTGTTTTAGTGGTCATCTGTGCACGTGCTGTTTGGCAGACTGACAGCTTCCACCAGCCTATGAAAGAAGTGCACACATGTTTTGCAAACTTTGCCTCGCCTTTATTAGATGGTGCCATTAATTAAGTGATTGGCCGGCGATTTTAAACCACAAAATGTGATGATTCTTTTTGGCCAAACACATCTAGGGACAATTTGGACCGCCTAAATAACCTGACATGCATGTTTTTGGAACATGGGAGGAAACCAGAGTGCCCGAGGTAAACCCACGAAAGCACGAGAAGAACATGCAAACTCCGCACACGAAGGCTGGTAGCGGGAACCCATGACCTCATAACTGTGCCGCAGACACGCTCACCGCTCACCTGCCGTAGTACTATAATCACAAAATACCACAACAAAAATATTACAACAAAAGTACAACTACAGTAATATTACAAAAATATTTTAGATATACTACAATAGTTTTACTATGGAAATACTTTAAAAATATTACATACATAGTATTTTTGTACTATTTAAGTAGTTGCTATCTATCTACCTTGGTCATATCCCTTCAGAGGGGTGACCAACAGCAAGACAAATACGTATACAAAAACAAGGAAAAGAAAAAAGGAAAAAGTAGCAAGAAACACAAAAAAAATTGACCACGAGCAACTCAAATGCCCAAACACCCAAACAAGTTAAGCACCTCGGCACCTAAGTTGGTAATGTTTTCATCCCTCCAGATGAAACGGGACACCTGAAAGCGGCCATGTCACTCGGGTCAGGGTGACGCAACACACTCTTCTCTTCAACAGCAGGGCCCTACAGCTTTCATTGGTTTACCCCTGCCACATCATACATGTGCCCTGCCCATCCCTTAGAACACATCTAAACATCCCACTATCCTTTTACAACACCTTTCCACTCATTCCAATCAACAACAAGAGCTCTATCTTCCACTATATTTAGACCTCTTTCCTCCAGTGCACTCATAACACCATCCATCCACGTCAATCGCGGCCTTCCTCTTGGTCTCCTTCCATTTACTTCTGCTCTGTAGATCCTCCTCAACATTCGCTCCTCGTCCATCCTCTCCATGTGTCCAAACCAACCGAGTACTCTCTTATCCGCACGCTTGCTCAGTTCCACGACTACTCCAGTTCTGGCTCTCACGATTTCATTTCACAATCTATCCAATCTTGTTATTCCTAACATATTCCTCAAACATTTCATCTCAAAAACATACTCCGTCATACGCCTTTTCCAAGTCCATGAAGGCCAAAAAAACATCCTTACCTTTAGCAAAATATTTCTCACACACCTGATCCACACATCCTCTTCCTTTCCTGAAACCACTCTGCTCCTCCATCACCACCTCATCCGTTCTTCCTCTCACTCTCTTAATCAAGACTCTTCCGTAGAGCTTACCCAGGACAGACAACATACTGATACCTCTCGAACTGCCACTTGAAAAGCATACATTCAACAAGCGTACTAACCAGTCAATCATAGCCGTGCCACATTTTTTCAAGCATTCAACAGTACAACCATCCAAACCAGGCGCCTTCCCCCTTTCATTTCTTTCACTGCTTCTTGCACCTCCCATGTTTCCACAGGCTTTACATTTAAATCACCCAACAAGGGGCATTCTCCCCATACCACCGATCGTCTCAACTCTCACTTCTATCCCATCCTCCACGTTTAGCAACTCCTCAAAATACTTTGCCCATCTCGTCCTGTCTGCACTACCGCTGACCAGCAATCTACCGTCCTTATCTTTCACTTTCTCTTCCTTTCCTGACTTGTTCTTTCTTACTCAATTCACTTCTTTCCGGAACACTTTTCTCCTTTCCTCAAAGTTCACACTCTTTCGACACCATTCATCATTTGCTTTACTTTTCGCTGCTTCCACGACAGCTTTTACCAACCTTTCCTTCACTTTATAACTTTCATACGCATCACCACTCTTATCTTGCAGCCACTCCTCAAAGGCACGTCTCTTCTCTGTCACAGCCTCTGAGACCTCACCATTCACAAAAAATATTATGACAGAAATACTACAAAAATACAACTAAGGTAATTCTTTATATGTATTTTTTCTTGACACGTGTACTTTGTACTAAGGCAAATGTCGTTTCTGGTATATTTTTAAGCTGCATTTTCTGTATAATCAATTGTTTATCTTGTATGTACTTTATCAAAATACTTATCATGTCATGCAAAAAAACAGGGGCATGATACTGTAAGATGCTGACTATAAGCTGCGACTTTTTTCCAAGCTTTAACCCTGCGGCTTATGCAATGATGCGACTAATTCATGCTTTTTTTCTAATGGCCGCTAGGGGCGCCCAAGCAGTTATTGCAAGCGTGAGACAGGTGGAATATATGTCGAGGAAGACGCACGTTTAATGTAACTTCGCGTTTTGTGCATGAATAAAACTTGCATGAACGGACTTTCATCGTTGAAAAGATGTCAATCGAAAGGGGAGGGCTAACTACCATATTGGGAATAATTTTACGAGTCTGTTTATTTGTATACAGAAGCAAGAAGCAACGTCTAACGAAGCAGAAATGTTTCAGGCAGACTTCTATCTGTCTGTCGGCATTGTGTGTTTTGCAATAAATATTTTACATGGTTGGATTCTATGGATTGTCTTTGATAAAACTAAGCTATTTTTGGTAGATTCAAAGAAGTTGAAGGGGACGCAATGGTGACTTACACCGGTTTTATTGTTTTATGGTAACCTGTTTCAGATTGATCGTGATGTTTTCGTGATGAGTATATTTTGAAATCATCATATCTTGAATGCCAAGAGTTTAAGTTTCCCAATTATATGTGGCATGATATATTTCAGTCACTGGTGACACCGTATACACTTGATTTGTTTTTCTTAAGTCTGTCGGGCGGGCGTGACGGAACGTTGAACGTTAAGGGGTTAAAGTACCGTATATCATTAAAACTCTTTCTATGTACTGTCTTTCTTTGTAAATATCTCATGTTTCAATGTGGGCACAAGCGGCTCATACTCAGGTGTGGCTTATGTATGTACAAAATGGTTTCACCATTAAAAATGCACTAGATGCAACTGATACTCGGGTGCGCTCCATAGTCTGAATTTTACGTTATATTACTTAAATTTAGAGTTTTCTAAACCGATCAGATGTTGTTTTTTTATTAAAAAAATACAATATAACACATATATTTAAATGCCTGCATGTAAATGTATCCGTTAATACATACAGTGTCTGGCAAAAGTTTCATATTTCAGGCTTAACTCTATTAAAGAACTTAAAATATTTTCCGAGTATCAACAGTACATGAGACACAATCGTTAAAAGAAACCAAATTTATTCATTTTATTTGTGCTAACAAATTAAACTGTAAAAGTAGGTGTTGAATAATTGTTGCTCCCCTTTAAGTTAATACATTTTACAACGTCATTTTTCCAAGTTCACAGCCATGAGTCTTTTTGTGTATGTCTCTATAAATGTTGTATATCTTGTAACTGAAATATTTGCCTATTCTTCCTTACAAAACACCTCAAGTCCCTTAAAGTGTGATGGTGTTAGTGCACAACATTTTTCAGATATTTCCACAAATGCTCCGTAAGATTGACGTCTAGACTTTAACTTGGTCATTCTGACACCTTTTATATTGTTAGTTTTAAAGCATTCCACTGTAGATTTTGCTTTATGTTTAGGGTCATTGTCCTGTTGTAAAGTGAACATGTACCTTATTCCCAGGTCTCTTTCATACTCCAACAGATTTTCTGCCAGAATAGCCCTGTATTTGCTTTCATCCATCTTACCATCAACTCAAAAAATCTTCCCAGTCCTTGTTGAAGAAAAACAACCCCAGAGCCTGATGCTGCCACGACCACCATGTTTGACCGTGGGAATAGTGTTTTTTGGGTGATGTGCAGTGTTACTTTTACACAAAACGTAGCACTTTCCATTCAGCCCAAAAACTTCAATTTTGGTCCTTTCTGACCAAAGCACCTTGTTCATCATGTTATTTGTGTCTTCTATGTGGCTTCTTGTAAACGCCTAATGGGCCTTTTTTTAATAGTATTCTAATGGAAAAGGCTTTCTTCTTGCTGTTCTTCCATAAAGGTTATCGAGTGGCGGGAATTTTGTGTTGCTCACGTCGTCGCGTCTACGAGATTGTTTTCAGATTCCTACTATAGCAGAATTCTGGATTGAGACTTTTTATCTTGAACAGCTGAAAAGTTTCGGGTAAGCATCTCGGACGATTGGTGCAAGGTAAGTGCCGCGCACAATTGTTTTACAGTCGGAAGCTGCTGCCGATCGTTGTTGAAGGGCATCCTCTCCCACGGCTGCTAAGACGCTCTTTGGCATCCAACGCTTACAAGTGAGTATGGGTTGCTGTAAAGGTTGCTCCCGTGTCCGTAGGCAAGTAGCCCTTCTAGAGGGACGTGTCCGTGAGCTAGAGCAGTTTAAACGGAAAATGTTAGGTGCCTCGGACACCACTGCTAGCGTGGGTTGTAGCGAACCTGCTAGTCCGGTTAGCACTAGCCCTAAACGGCATGCTAATCGCGGTGAGCCAATTCAGATGCATAACAAGTTCAGCCCCCTAGCTAGTCCCACTCCACCCCGGTCTACTGGCTCCCGCACTCTAGTTATAGGTGACTCCATCACCCGTAACATAAAGCTTAGCACCCCAGCCACGGTTATGTGTATTTCTGGGGCCAGAGCACCCGACATTGAGGCTAATTTGAGGGAGCTGACGAGCAAACCTAGACACCAGGACAGGGCTAGCTACACCGATATAGTCATTCACGTCGGCTCTAATGATACTAGAATGAGACAATCTGAGATTACAAAGAAAAATATTGCTAGGACCTGTAATCTTGCCAAAAAGATGAGTCGGCATCGAGTAATTGTCTCTGGCCCCTTGCCTGCGAGAGGCAATGATGAGAGGTTTAGCAGACTAGTCTCGCTAAACCGGTGGCTGGCAAGTTTTTGCAATCAGAAGGGATTTAGGTTTGTGGATAACTGGCCTGCTTTCTGGGGCCGACCTGACCTGCTGAGGAGAGACGGCCTTCACCCTAACTGGGAAGGTGCTCTCACTCTTTCTAAAAATATAGATTACTGTTTAAGCCTTCCATGACATAGTACACTAGTGCAGGCCAGGTCACAGGTGATTAGTGAACCTGTTACCATGGGTGTGGAGTCTGTAATGCTAGAGCTAACTAGCGCTATGCTAGATTCATGCAATTCACATAGTTTTTGTAGTTTAGAGCGTTCTACTGACTGCACCATACACCCTGATTTATACTCTTCTATAGCATCTTCTTCTGTGCTTCTTACCTCTGTTTCTCCCTTGTTAGGTGAGGAGGGAGAAGAAATAACATTATTTTCTACCAATAGTCATCCTGCTACTCCACCTGTCAACAATATTCCTGTGGTATGGAATTCGGGCCGCATCTGCCGTCATGCAAGGCACAAGACCCGGGACCGGCAGTCTAATCCTGTGGTGGTTACCACTAAGGTTGCCATTAAGGTTCAAAACTCGCGAAAGGTTTCAGCTCAGTCCACAGTGCTGAAGCTTGGCCTTCTTAATATTATATCACTAGCCTCCAAAGCTTTACTTGTCAATGACCTTATTAATGAACACAATCTTAACCTTATTGGCCTTTGTGAGACCTGGTTAAAACCAAATGAGTTTGTAGTGTTAAATGAGGCTTCTCCCCCTAACTTTGTGAGTTCGCACTTGGCACGACCATGCAAAAAAGGTGGAGGTGTTGCTCTTATATCGGAAGATAGGTTGAAATTTACTTCTAATACCCCTACTAGTTTTAAAACGTTTGAAGCACTTGTTATGAGGTCCTTAATGTCAACACCAATTTATCTAGTTGTTGTGTATCGCCCACCTGGACCATACTCAAATTTTTTGGAAGAATTTTCGGAACTGTTAACAGACTTAGTAACTTATGCGGACAATGTTGTAATTATTGGTGATTTTAATGTTCACATAAACTCCCCATCAAATTCACTTGCAATTGCATTTAAGTCACTGATTGATACATTTGGTTTTAATCAAATAGTTGATGTGCCCACTCATAAAGATGGGAACACTCTAGATCTTGTCCTGACCCGTGGCGTAGTAGCCTCTAATGTTACAGTGTTACCGTATCCTAATGCCATCTCTGATCACTATTTTGTTAAATGTGAGGTGCTGTTTAATGTTTACTGTGATAAGGAAAATTTAGGCTTTAGCAGTCGCAATATCCGCCCTAAAACGGTGTTAGCCTTAAAAGAATTATTACCTACGGTAACTGCAGCCTTCCCTTCGTACACTGGGTCTGTTGACTCACTTACAAACAACTTCAATACTGCTTTGGTAAATGTTCTTGATTCTGTGGCGCCCCTAAAGTATAAATTCCGACCCAAGAAGAATACACCTTGGTTTACTGAAGAAACTAGGTTACTCAAACAAAGTTGCAGAAAAATTGAACGAAAATGGGGCACTACTAAGCTGGAGGTTTTTCGACTGGCCTGGTGTGACAGTTTGCTGAAATATAAAGTAGCTCTTTCCTCAGCTAAAGCTTCGTATTTCTCTAAGATTATTGTTGAACATAAGAATAATCCGAAATTTTTGTTTGACACAGTTGCGAAACTTACCAGACAACAACTTAACCCACATGGTTGCACTTATTCTGCTAATGACATTATGGAATTTTTTAATAAAAAGATTCAACTAATCAGGAATGAAATTTTAAAAGAACGCTCTGTTTCCTCCTCCTATATCAAAGATGCGGAGGTGCTAGGTATGGACTGTGTCAGCGGTTGTTCAGAAACATTCTCCAGTTTCAATGATTTGTCCCTTGATAATCTAACACAGATGGTCAGTAGGGCCAAACAAACTACGTGCCTGCTTGATCCGTTTCCAGCTTCACTGGTGAAGGATCTGTTTGGGATCTTAGGACCATCAGTTTTAAATATTATTAATATATCGCTATCCTCGGGTATTGTTCCTGTAGCCTTCAAGTCTGCCGTCATTAAACCCACGCTTAAGCGACCTAACCTTGACCCAGAAAGCCTAGGTAATTATAGGCCAGTGTCAAATCTGCCATTTTTTGCGAAAGTACTTGAAAGGTCGTTGCACAGCAGCTAAATGACTTCATGTCAGAAAATAACCTTTTTGAAACTGTCCAGTCAGCATTTAGGGCAAATCATTCTACTGAGACAGCCCTTGCTAAAGTAACCAATGATCTCCTTTTAACAATAGATTCTGGTGCCTCATCAATGTTACTGCTGCTGGATCTCAGCGCTGCTTTTGATACGGTCGACCACAACATATTATTGGTTCGTCTAGAACGCATTGGTATCTCAGGAACTGTACTCTCGTGGTTTAGGTCCTACCTGTCAGACAGGATGCAATGTGTTAACTATGGCAATCTGACCTCTAAACAATCTAATGTCCCTTGTGGTGTTCCTCAAGGCTCTGTACTTGGCCCCCTTCTTTTTAGTATTTATATGATCCCGCTTGGTGACATTATCCGCAAGTATAATATTAGTTTCCATTGCTATGCAGATGACACTCAACTGTATGTGCCACTGGAAAAAACTGGACATTTAAGTTTTAGAAATCTGGAGGCTTGCCTTACTGAGATTCAAAGATGGATGTCAAATAATTTTTTACGCCTTAACCCAGAAAAAACTGAAATGTTGATTATTGGTCCAGCTCACTGTCGTCAGTTGTTTTCAAACACTACCCTGAACCTAGACAAATGTAATATCACCCATAGTGACTCTGTCAAAAATCTAGGTGTTATATTTGATCCTAATCTGTCGTTTCAGTTACACGTGAAAAATATTACTAGAATAGCTTTCTACCACCTTCGTAATATTGCGAAGATTCGTTCGATGCTGTCCCAATCAGATGCAGAGATTTTAATTCATGCGTTTATTACTTCTCGGCTTGATTACTGTAATGTATTGCTTTCTGGTCTCCCGATGTCTAGCATTAAAAGTTTGCAGCTGGTTCAGAATGCGGCAGCTAGACTTTTGACTAAGACCAAAAAGTTTGAGCATATTACTCCTGTATTGGCCAACTTGCACTGGCTCCCAGTCCACTAGAGATGTGACTTTAAGGTTCTCTTATTAACATATAAATGTTTGCATGGGCTTGCACCCTCTTATCTCTCCGATTTGATTTCCCCCTATGTTCCTGCACGGAGTCTGCGCTCGGAAAATGCCGGTCTACTTGTGACTCCGAGAGCCAAGAAGTCTGCGGGCTCGAGAGCGTTCTCCATCCGGGCCCCGGTGTTATGGAACGCCCTGCATCTGGAGATAAGATCTGCAACCTCAACGGAAGTTTTTAAATCGAGGCTTAAGACACACTTCTATTCCAAAGCATATGATTGATGCCCACCTCATATTCTGTTTTGTCCTGTCTTTTTCCGACGCCTGCCTGGCTGATACGAAGGAGAAGGATGATTTGGGATGGGTCAGCGGACCGGCGTCTGACCTGCAGCATGTCAACCCCTGCATTTACCAGCTGGCAGAGACGGGAGGCAGCGTCGTGGCCGTCATAGACTTTCTGGACTGGTTTGCAGGCTGGGGGCGTCGTTGATGTCATGCACTTTCCGGACATTTTCAACATCTTACCTTATGTTTACTATTATGTGTACAGTAATGCTAAGTGTAATTCACCCTGGTCAATCCTGGAAGGGGGATTACCACATGTGAGGTCCTTTCTCAAGGTTTCTCTTTTCTCCTCACACTGAGGTTTTTGAGTTTTCCTTGCCCGCATGCTGGTTTAAGATCAGGTAATTGTGTAATTTTGTAACTGTAATCCTGTGCAGTCCTGTGAGACATTTTTGTAATTAAGGGCTATATAAATAAATTTGACTTGACTTGACTTGACTTGAGATCTTAATACAAAGGCAAAAGACCATCCTATTGTTTAGTCTGTTGGCACTGCTCTCCAGTCGAAAGCAAGCACAGGAATAAGCGCTACTTAAAACAGGCTAAAGGCTTAACAATGTTAATCACTTGTTGCTCTTAATTAAACTTAAAGTAGTGAGGCTGGTGCTTTTTCCTTTTCCAAATGAGTTGTCACTTTATAAAAACACAACAACCTCCATGTAGTTTCCAAAGTGAGGCAGGAACTTTACTTAACCCCTCAACATTGCAATGGCCCAGACTGTCGATTCACATAGTCGTGTCTTCACGATGTCACCAGTCATTGAAATAAGTCACGTCACGTATCATTGGAAAGCTTAAAGTCTTGAATGTACTCATCACAGAAACATCACGTTCAGTCTGAAATAAGACACAAAGCCAGAATAGCTCAGGAATAATGTCTCCTGGCAGTCATCAAATGAGATGATTTTCCACAAACCTAGCCTTGTTGCATCAGGGATCTCACAAGTGGTAATCCCCCTTCAAGGATGACCAGTTAGCATTGGGTAACAGCAAACAAAACATAGTGAAGACAAATGTAAAAAAACAATAGTTAAGATGTGGACATTTTTCCAGAAAGTACATGACAGCAACAACGCCTCACGCCTGTAAAATAGTCAAAAAAGTCCAGTTCATCTACAGACGCCCCCCTACTTACGAATGAGACACATTACGGACGATCGTAAGTTGAATTTGTTCGGAATTTGCTTCAGTGCTATATTTTGTATGTAATGTATGGTTAAGGTTTATATAAGTGTGTTTAAGGCTTGTATAAGTAACTTGTATTGTTTTGTACTAAAAAATAAACATTTCATAAAATAATATGCTCCATAAAGATAAAGTGTTACTTACTTTTGGGGGATGCGCTTCAAGAGGTCCTCTTCCATGGTAAAAAGTGGCCAAAAAAAAGAGATGCAACCATTTTCTCAACCGCATCTAGCTTTCTTATTCCACCTTCATTTCAAAAGAAACGGCTCGCCTTTTTTACACTTTACACCAACCATATTGAATGGATGCACGAGATATTAAACAATAAAAATGTCAAAGCTCTTAGCGCACTTGAGATACAGTATAGTATGTTTACACACGAACTAGGAAGAGGAAACCGGATTTCTTCTTGGATGCTGGGTGAAGTCTCATGGTGCCACATGCCGGTAGCGGTGGAAAGAAGCACTGCAGTACTGTCCTGTACTCTGAAAAAGTTGCACAATACAAAATCTAACTTGCTGCAGTGTCCGAATATTTTTCGACATCCTGAAAACAATGTTTGTATGTACCGTTCGTAACTCGAATGTCTGTAAGTCGGGGAGCACCTTAATTCGCATATTGGCATCTTGGTGATTTTTTTTTTACACAACCCGTTATAAGGGCTACATCTTTGAGACACGTGGCAAGCGACTCGCACGGTCATACGCACTAACGCCGCAAAGGTTGAATTTTTTATGTTTTTGGGCAACCGAAATAATGTGTTCTTGATGTGACATGGTGGGAAAAATGTTGTATGAAGGGCCCAAAAAACATATTTTAAATCGTAACATGAAAATATTGTTTACTCGGGACACTGTAACCCTGTTATATATATAGTCCTGGTCACTGTTCTCAGCCAGTGTTCCACTTTTCTGCTTGCACAAGATCAGAGTCTAGGCTTCCATGGTCATCTAAAATCTATAATTGGGAGATTCAACTCTGGTAATTGCTTAGTTCTACTTGCCAGTTTTTAAAAAGCATCTTTTCTGCTCTATCATTGCATTAATTGTGATACCATTTGTTGCAATTGGAGAACTGGATTATGAGGCGCACTCCCCCAAAATAGTTGTTTGTCATATATTACATACATGATATGCACCGGACCATAAGCACATGAAATTGAGACTACAGTAAGTATTTCCATGTGCACAGTTACATATTAATGCTATGCATTGGACTGACCGAAATTGCAAGACATTGTATGCAATGGGAATCAAACCGTGTTTCGGCAGCGTTGATACATTTCCACTGGATCACAAGTGGTACAGATGACATACAAATGGCAATATGGTATTATTATTAATGGAGCTAACACTAGTATCACACCATTTTACTCAACGGTTCAACAACACTGATTTGCATAGTGTATTCTGATATGTTAAACAGTCACTCCATTACTTCACTTCTTCAGCAACTAGAAGCTGTTTGAACGGCACAGCAGCACTTTTTCACAAGACTCTTGAGAGTCAAATGAAAATGCTAAAAAATCTCATGTTAAAGTTGTAGTAAAAACAGCTGATATATGTGGGCAGTAGAACCTTTCCAATAGTACACCGCCCAATTCATTAAAATGTAAACACATAGTTTAGCATTGCTAGAAACAGTAAATCGTAACTTTGTTTGATGTCAGGTTTTTGACACGTTTGATATTGATTTACTTGCCACTCTTGGGATTGATGTTGCTCACCATTATTCCAAGCAATGCTCACAGAGTTTGTGTGAACACTCAGACCTGTGGAATATTAAAAGGTAAGATGGCCCGCGATTCTTGATATTTTGATTGTAAGGAAGAAATGTTGATGCCATTTCTGGTTCCCTGGAAGGTACAGACAAGCAGCATTTAAAGATAAATGGCACAGTGAATACAAATATAGCGTCTTGTTGTTTCTGTGTTTGTCTTTGTTCCCGTTATAATTTTTGTGTTGGCTTTAAATAACTGAACTGACGACAACATTCCTGATCTTGATTGGTTTGACTGTTGTACCTTTTTCGTTTGGGATTAAATCGGTTCTTTTTAACTGGTTGCAACAATCACCGGTTATCAGAAACGGGTGTGTCAATGAATTTTGAGCTTTTGTTAATCATTTTCAAATTTACAGTCTGGACATCACTGCAAACTTCATCTCATCTCATCTCATTAGTTGCACCGCTTATCCTCAGTAGGGTCCCAGCACTCATCGGGCAGTGGGCAGGGGACACCCTGAACTGGTTGCCAGCCAATCGCAGGGCACACAGGGACAGACAACTCGCTCGCTCATTCACACCTAGGGACAATTTGGACCGGCCAATCCACCTGAAAATAGATAGATAGATAGATAGATAGATACTTCATTCATCCCCGAAGGGAAATTCACTTTTCCAGCAGCATCCCTGAGCTGAGAACAATCGAAAATAACACGGGAGCTGCTGGAGTGGCTGCCATTCATGACGGCGCCGGAGAAACGATTCAATTTGAATCATGTACAAACAAACAAACAATTGAATCATGTACAAGAAACGATTATACGTCCCACCACTAATGTGAAGCCTGACATGCAAGATAATAAATCAATTTATGAGATGTATAGCAACAAGATACCTCCATCGAAGAAGCTGATCTTTCAGGGGTTTCAGAGAATAGCGGAGACTGACGAACTGTTTTACACACCTGTACTTGTGCAGCGCTACAGACTGTCTCTTCAAATAGTGCTTGAATTTGGCCATTAAAAAGATGTACAAACCCTGAAAACAGAAAAAAGCAATCAAGTGCAGTTTGTATAACTTTGACTAGTTTTCCCCATGGCTTCGGAAACTTTCAGGGTCCAGCATGTCTTTGGAATGTGGGAGGAAACCGGAGTGCCCGGAGGAAACCCACAGAACATACAAACTCCACACAGGAAGTCCGGTAGCTGGATTTGAACCCACACAGGAGGTTCCCAAGACCTTAGAACTGTGCCGCACACGCGCTAACCACTGTGCCGCCGTGCTGCCCCACTGCAAACTTATCATCCAAAACACATGCCATTCCTCATCATCAATATTTGCATCTGAAACTAATTTATTTTTGTGATGAATTGATTTAAAATCTTTCCGTCAATTGGTGACATAATGCCCTCTGATGTTTCACTATTAGTCAATAAATACTATTTCCTTTTAATTGAGAGGAGTAATAAGCGTAAATGATTTGGGGATAAGAAGAGAAAAAGGAAAACAAAACAAAACCATGAAAAAAAACTTCACTTGGAACTAGAGCAAATAATAATCTTTTTCAATGTTAGTCATCTTTTTTGGCTTTTTCTTTCCTTTTTTGCAAAAAAAAATAAATATCCTGAAAA
This sequence comes from Urocampus carinirostris, assembly GCF_059441175.1. NCBI lineage: Eukaryota > Metazoa > Chordata > Actinopteri > Syngnathiformes > Syngnathidae > Urocampus > Urocampus carinirostris. The sequence goes on from NC_142355.1 coordinate 45,112,365, forward strand.
TAAAAACCAGGACAAAACTTAATGTCTTAATGCATTTGGGTAACATTGATAAGTGTCTCACAGGATTTAATGAATATTTAAAGTATTCAGCAAAAGATATTCAGAATAGACTTAAAATATTGTTTTTTTTTCTTTCACTTGAGAAAAAAAAAATTGACTCTGTGTGTGTGTTTTTTTTTTTTTAAATGAACACAGTCACTGCCGTAGACGTCAAAAATGTATTTCAGCTGGACTGCTGAAGATGTCTAGGATCCATTTTTGTGTGACTAGCAGTGATTGAGTAAAATGATAAATATATAGTTAATAGAAATGCAGAACCAAATAAAATAATAATAAATAAAATAATTTTAACTTATAGCGGGAACAAAAACACTTGTTTTTGAGCCAAATGTTACTCAACGCGATTTATTGTGAATCGAGGTTTTTGAGTTTTCCTTACTCTCATGTAGGATTCAGATCAGGGGTGGTGTAATAATAGTCTGTAGTTAATACGTGGACAATGATACGTTAATACGTAGTTAATACATTCAATTTGTGGACTGTGCAACCAGGGGGGAAAAAAAACTGCACCGTGTGTAAAGTAACATCAAACATGCGTACAGAGCTTCCTCCCTCCCCCACCTAGCTGGATCCGACCATCTCTGTCTGTTCCTCACCCCCTCATACACCCCCTCCGGAGGAAAACAAAGCCTGCAACAAGGACAATACAAAAATGGCCTGAGGGAGCGCTCTCTCGGCTGCGGAACTGTTTTCAACAGACTTGCTGGGAGGTATTTGTACAGCATGACCTCCAGGAATACACTGACACTGTATTATCCTACATCAGACACTGTATGGAAAACGTCACGGTATATAAAAAAATCAGGGTCTACCCAAACCAAAAACCCTGGATGTCCAGCGGGGTGTGCCCCCTCCTCAAACACCGCAACATTACCTTCAGGTCTGGAGACAAGGCTCTTTACAGCACGACCAGGGCTGACTTGAAGAGAGGCATTAGGGATGCAAAGGCAGCCTACATGAGGAGGATCGAGCACCTCATTGCTGGAATGACTCGAGGAGGATGTGGCAGGCTCTACAACACATCACAAACTTCAGAGGCAACAAGCTGGCAACTGTTGGGGCTGATGCTTCAGTAGCTGCGGATCTTAACCAGTTCTTCGCCTGCTTTGAAGCTGGAAGGCCACAAACAGTCACACCACACCCACCAACAACCAGCAGCAACACACTGAAACTTCAGGAGCATGAAGTAAGGCGTGTGTTGAAAACTGTAAACCCCAGGAAGGCAGCTGGCCCAGATGGAGTACCAGGGAGGGTACTCAGGGACTGTGCCGATCCGCTGGCTGGGGTCTTCACCACCATTTTCAACCAGTCCCTGTCACAGGCTATCGTCCCACCCTGCTTCAAAACCTCCACCATCATTCCCATCCCCAAGAAGTCAGCAGTGGAAAGCCTCAACGACTACAGGCCTGTCGCACTTACGCCTGTGGTCATGAAGTGCTTTGTGAGGTTTGCATATCAAGGACTCCCTGCCACCCACAATGGACCCCCACCAGTTTGCCTACAGGGCAAACCGCTCCACTGACGACGCCATAAACACCGCACTTCAAACCGCACTGAGCCACCTGGACCACCGGGGGAGCTACGTCAGAATGCTCTTTCTGGACTTCAGCTCAGCCTTCAATACCATTACCCTGGTGGAGAAACTCTCTCACCTAGGATTCTCTTCCTCCATTTGCCACTGGATAATGGACTTCCTCTCAAACCGCCCACAGCCCGTGAAACTCTGCAACCACGTCTCTCCCACCCTAACACTGAGCACTGGCTCCCCCCAAGGATGCGTACTGAGCCCCCTGCTTTTCACCCTCTACACCTCAAACTGCTCACTGACCCACCTCACAAACACAATTGTTAAGTACACCGACGATACCACCTTGATCGGCCTCATCTCTGAAGGGGACGAGGCGGCGTACAGGGAGACACTGACAATGTGGTGTTCGAAAAACCACCTCATACTGAACACCACAAAAACAAAATAACTCATACTGGACTTCAGGAGGAAAGGCAGGAACCCAACACCACTCATTATAAACGGAGACTGTGTAGAGAGAGTCCACTTTTTCAAATTCCTGGGTGTGCACATCTCCGACGACCTCTCCTGGTCTGCAAATACCAGAGCGGTGGTAGGGAAGGCCCAGCAGCGACTCCATTTCCTGAGCGTGCTCAGGAAAAATAATTTGTAACAGCAGCTGCTGGTGTCCTTCTACAGAGCCACAGTGGAGAGCATTCCGACATACTGCATTACGGTGTGGCAGGCTGGGTGCACAACAACAGACAGGAAAACACTTCAGAGGGTCATCAACACAGCCCTGAGAATCGTTGGTTGCTCTCTGCCCAGTCTGGAGGACATTGCCTGCTCTCGCTACATCAGCAGAGCAGAAAACATCATCAAGCACTTTTCTCACCCCGGCCACCACCTCTTTGACCTGCTGCCTTGCGGCGGACGCTACAAGTCACACAAAAACAAAAACAGACTCAGACAGTTTCTTCCCCAGAGCTCTCACCACCCTTAACACACACTGCACAAAAAACTGAAACCCTTGCAAACATACTACCCCACTGCCTATGCTTACTTTGCACAATGTTGCCTATTTTGCACTACCGAATATTGCACTAAACCGATCCCAAAACTGTATGTAAACACCCAATGTGAATATGTTCTGCCTCTACATGCCCACACTTTCTTGTGTAAATATTGTGTAAATTATCTTTTATCTTTTTTCTTTTTTTTCTCAGTAAAATGTGATACTGGAGAGCCACGTCCAATTTCGTTGTCACAATATGTTCAACCCTTTTTGTAACAATGATAATAAAGCTATACTCTATTCTATTCTATTCTAGTTTGCAATAGTCTGTGGTCTGTGCCACCCTTGGAGACTCCTTGTGATTAAGGGCTATACAAATAAACATGACTTAACTATTTTCACTAGTTGACAAGCTAAAAGAGATCTGTGTTTCTCATTAATTCAAAGAGTACTTCATTATAAGGAAGAAAACGTTACATCACATTAAAGCAAACAAATGGCATATACTAACCCCTAATGTTCCGCCAGTCACTAAAATACATGACGCCATATACCATTGGAAACCTTTATCTCTTGGGTTTCGAGATATAAAGAGCAATTGTTCTCATAACAGAAACATCATGATTTGTCTGCAACTAGATACACAAAAACGGTCAAATGTCCACAACCAGCATTAGCCTATAAATGGTATGTATTGATAAAACTGAGACTACATTCTTCAGCAATATGTTTAGCGAGTAGTAACTGATTCGTATGAAGATTGACACATTAGTTAGCCAATGATTTTCTAAACAGAACGATATGCAGATATTTTCCAATTGGACCCCAAAATAAACATGCGTAACACCAATCGCGATTCATTTTTACGCTCCATTATTACAAGCGAGTGTGCACAATCATTGATTGACTACTGGAAAGAGAAGTCAAACATTTACAATTATTTCAAAAGGTATAAAACTTGCCTAAAGTAAAATACACAGTACCAGCTCAGTGGCCTTGGGGGTAGGGTGCCTGCCCCGATACTGGGAGGTTGCTGGCTCGAGCCTCGGGTCATACCTAAGACTTACAAATTGGTACCCATTGCCTCCATGCTTGGCGCTCGGCATTGGGGGTTGGAATTAGGGGTTATTGGTCACCTAATGACTCCCAACGAGATGTTGCAACACATCAGTTGGGTTGAGCGAGGCGACTGGGAATCCCCTTCTCTGTATCAATCTTGCCACCTCACACTAGAGGGATATGGCTCTTGTATATATATATATATATATATATATATATATATATATATATATATATATATATATATATATATACACAATAAGCAGAACCATGTACTTTGTGCATAGACAAAAGGGACCTACCAGGCGTGAGAGAGCTGTCAAGTCGCCAAGTGTGATGAAACTACTGAAGCATTGGAGCAGACTCACCATACAGAATGGCATGCTCTACAAAAGAAGGAAAGATCCTCGCATGGCCAAGAAAATCTTCCAGTTTGTGGTGCCTGACTCATTGAAACAGAAAGTCCTCCACGGTTTACATGACTCAACAGGTCACCAAGGCCAGAACCGTACTTTGTCTCTGGTGAGGCAACGATTCTTCTGGAATGGCATGGAACGTGATGTTGTGAATTATGTCAAATCCTGTCAGCGTTGTATAGTAGGGAAAACACCGGAACCACACAACCGTGCACCACTCAAGAACATAGTCACCTCTGAGCCTATGGAGTTGGTCTGTATAGACTTTTGGACTGCTGAGCAAGAGAACAAGTCTGTAGATGTCCTGGTCGTAACTGATCATTTCTCCAAGATGGCGCATGCCTTCCCTTGCAGGAATCAAACCCTCGGCGTATCCACTCTGATCAGGGAGCCAATTTTGAGAGCAAACTGATCAAAGAGCTTTTAGAGATGGCAGGGGTGCAGAAATCCCATACGACTCCGTACCACCCCGTGGGAAATGGTATCGCAGAACGATTTAACCGAACATTGGGAGATATGATCAGAACCCTTCCCCCTCAGCCCAAAGCAAAGTGGCCACAAATGCTGCAGCAGCTAACCTTCTGCTATAACTGCACAGAGCATGAGACAACAGGGTTTGCACCGTTTTACCTAGTGTTTGGTAGGATCCCTCGTCTCCCTGTCGATGTCATGTTTCAACATGTTAGTACCAATGATGCTGTTGTCAGCTACTCTGACTTTGTAACCCATCTGAAGAAGGATCTAAGTGAAGCTGCTCAGATTGTACGGAGGAATACTCTGAGAGAACAGACTCGCCATGCCAAACTGTACAACCGTAGGGCCAAAGGATCACCCCTCGTCGTGGGAGACCGGGTGTTGATCGCCAACAGAGGTGTCCCAGGGAAACGCAAGGTTGCAGATAAGTGGGAGTCGACCCCGTATGAAGTCATATCAGTTAAGCCTGATCTCAATGTCTATAGAGTCAAGGATTGCCTGACGGGCAAAGAGAAGGTAGTTCATAGGAATTTGCTGCTCTCTGTTAGCTTCTTGCCTTGTGAGGGAGATATGGCCAACGAATCTGAACACTCAGGGTGTGACGCTGCTATGCATGGAAGTGATGTATGTTCTGATTTACCTGACGCGGTCGAAGGCAGCGATGTCCGTACAGTAAACTGGGTGATACAGTCAGGTTAAGAGCAAGTTCATTCAGAGATGGAGGATAACTCACTAGACAGCAGATCTGATGTCCAGTCTGACTCTCTCACAGTCGGTACATCCAGTCAAGGTAGTCAGCACATCCCCGAACAAGATGATGATCATACTGCAAGTGACAATACGGAAAGCCCACCTCGGTGCTCTGAAAACATGATCCCTTTGGGTATGGGCCCACCAGACACTGTCCTCCCAGACGAGACCCCATTGAACACTGACCATCCGGACACAGACTCCCATGATACTGACAGTTTAGACTTGACTGTCCCAGACCCTCAAGCTCAGGTTATTTGTGCTCAACCTAACCGTTATGGTCTTATGGTCCGCCAGTCCATCAGGCCTCCTAGTCGTCTTATTTGTCAGATGAATGACCAGTTGGTAGGTGACAATTCTCTGTCCGCAATATCTGCTAGTTCCTAGTTTAAGTTTATTAGAGATGCACTTTCAGTGTGAGGAACAAAGCTTGAGTAAGAAACAAGAATTGTGCCTATGTGAACACTTACAACTACAGGAACAATGTTTGATATTTCAGAGATGTAACAGGCATCTTTGAGTCTGTGCTTAGTTAGGAGTTTGATCGCCTCCTTTCTTTTCACACTTCTTTTTGGAAGAGTTTCAGAACTGACATGCACTTTAGTTTGTTCCTTGTAATACTGTACCAGTTTTCGTGTCCTCTTTTTTATCAGTATTTGCCTTTTTGGCATGTGATTTTTTTTTCTGTTTAGCGTAGCACTCCCATATTTAGCAGACTTTCAGGGGGGGTGTATGTAACGGGTGTAATAATAACTTTTGTTTTATTGAAATTCCTGCTGAAATATGTGTATAGTTTTTGGTAAATATCCTGCAATGCTGAGTCCAACAGTGCCATCTGCTGGTATGGGGTGGGGTTTGGTTTTGGCTTCTAACATGTGACCAGGAGGCGGGGTTTGTTGTTAGTCTTACCAGAGAGAACTACAAAGGTAAGACATATCTTTAAATAAGTAAAATAAGTTAATTTTAAACATTATAACCCCAGCTGACAAATCTCTCACCATGCATAGTAATGTGATTGATATTGTCAAGCTGTTTAGGTTTATTTTCGTTTTGTTTCTGTTTTACTAAATATTAATTCCCCTTGTAGAGATCAAAGAGATCAGACCCAGCAGAAAAAGCTAATGTTGTGACTCATCCATTTGCAGGTAAATTGTACCCATTTTTATACTCATTATTGTTTTTATTCCTATTTCGTTCTGTGTACATTGTTACAAAGAATGACAATACAAAGGAAATTATTATTATTATTATTATTATTATTATTATTTTCTCATATACATTAAAAAAGGATGATGTTGGTTAAAATTTAGACTAAAGAAAAACATGTTGAATTCATTGTAAACGTTAAAAATCCACTATACGATCTCTTGTTAAAAGTATCTTGTTAAGATGTAAAAGTGTATTGTGATATTCTAAAATGTGTTTAATGTAAAGTGAAAAGAAAGCTCTTTGATATGCTTTGTTGTTAGTCTTACCAGAGAGAACTACAAAGAGATCAAAGAGATCAGACCCAGCAGAAAAAGCTAATGTTGTGACTCATCCATTTGCGGAAACTGTAATAATAAAAACCTCATCATCCAGTCCAGCGTGAATGTGGATCTTTGGTGGGACACGTACACCGCGGTTACATTGGTGCCGTGACCCGTGACTTCTATCAAACTCTCCGAACCGAGGACTGTCCTACCTGCCACATCGTTTCATGAAGCCATCAGCTCACAGTATTTAAAATTGCTATACAGTGACGTGTTACGCAGGCTCCTGATTTATTTTGTGATTTTGACTCATTTACATCTTTTAAACATGTTTAATCAAAGCACAAGTGACATTTCTGAGGGTGTAGCTGATCAGATGACAAATATTATTCAGGAGATAGGACATAAATTGGCTGATAGCATTTTCTCACGTATACAGTCACACAATACAGTAGCTCCTAGCGCTGCTGCCACACAAGATGTAGCAAACACATTGAGTAAGCCTAGTTATGTGTCAGATGTAACACAGGTTCAGGTGGTTACACAGAGAAAGGTTAAAGAACCACCATCATTTATTGGGGATGGCTCAGACTCAATAAAATTACATGAGTGGGAAGATCTAATGAAGACATTTATTAAGAAGAGTAATGTGAGGCTTGAAGAGCAGGCCGAGGAAATCATTACGCATTTATGAGGAAAAGCTAAAGATGTAGTTAGGTTTGGCATTAGAAACAGTAATATAGACGTCTATACCCGCCCTGACATGATTTATAGTCTTCTCAGGAAACACTTTAGCTGGACCAAGTACTCTGCTGTCCCTTTAGCAGACTTTTATTCAACCTTGCCCAAAGACCAGGAAGACCCCTATGACTACTGGCTTGGACTAAACAGAGCAGCTGACCTTGCCTCTGACTGCTTGAGTGAACAGGGCAAAACATTTGACAACCCTGAAACTGAGGTTACTCGCATGTTTATTAGGAACTGCCTTTGCAAAGAACTGGCACTCACTTACAGATCTAAAACCATCGATAAGTGGTCAGCATGTGAAGTACTAGAGGTGCTGAATGAATACCACGCTGAGAAGAGCTACAAAGCAGCTTCCCTACAACAACCTGCGAATAGAGCGGAAATTGTCGTACACAAAGCTGAGGTGAACCATGGTCCAACCCTCATGCACGAGCCACCTCAGACTTCGAGCCCACAGTATGTCCCTCTAACGGACGTTATTAGTATGTTGGAGAAAGTTCTGATGCGTGTTACCTCAAACCAGTTTCAAGAGAGAAGGCGAGCTCCAACAGAATTAATGGTTTCACTGACAAGCCATGTATCATTTGCAAAGAAGTCGAACACAGTGCTCTCTCTCATTGCCGAGACAAAAACCTTTGCCTTCACTGCCATGCCCCAGGGCATTCTCGACGTGATTGTCCAGTGACGAAAGTTGTCCCACTGCCTCAGGGAAACTGACTGATCTGCGCTTAGGGGAGAACAGTGCAGATCAACTGAGCCACCACTAATGTGATGCCTGACATGCAAGATAATAAATCAATTTATGAGTTGTATAGCAACATGATACCTCCATCGAAGAAGCTGATCTTTCAGGGGTTTCAGAGAATAGCGGAGACTGACGAACTGTTTTACACACCTGTACTTGTGCAAGATGGCCCAGCTTTCAGAGCGCTGTTAGACAGCGGGTCGATGGCTTGTACAGTGTGTGAGGACACTGCTAAGTCCCTGCTGCAGCAATTCCCTGATATGATGAGTTACACGGCCGATAACTATGTCATTGTAGGCTGCGGTGGACACCAAGTTTCTCTCAGAGACATGTACGACATTCACGTCACAGTTTACGGATGCCAAATGATAATGCCAGTAATGGTTGTGCCAGGCCAGACAGAACAGATGATCCTTGGCATATATATATATATATATATATATATATATATATATATATTGAGTCTGAGCCATATATATATATATATATATATATATATATATATATATATATATATATATATATATATATATATATATATATATATATATATATATATATATATATATATATATATATATATATATATATATATATATATATATATATATATATATATATATATATATATATGGGCAGCACGGCGGCGCAGTGGTTAGCGCATGTCATGTCATGGGAACCTGTCGTGGGTTCAAATCCAGCTCAAGACTTCCTGTGCGGAGTTTGTATGTTCTCCCCGTGGTTGCGTGGGTTTCCTCCGGGCACTCCGGTTTCCTCCCACATGCATTTCAGGTGAATTGGACGGTCCAAATTGTCCCTAGGTGTGAGTGAGCGAATGAGTTGTCCGTCCCTGTGTGCTCTGCGATTGGCTGGCAACCAGTTCAGGTGTCCCCTGCCCACAGCCCGGAGATGGCTGGGATGGGCTCCAGTCCCCCCGCGACCCTAATGAGGATAAGCGGTACGGCTGATGATATATATATATATATATATATATATATATATATATACATGCAATATAATTTTTTTGGATCAAATTTGACAAGGTACCAGGTAAGGCTTCTCAAACTATTATTATTTTTGTAGGGAAGAATAAAAACCTATTTCTGTGTGTTTCAACTCCGATTGCTATATTAGTAGCACTTGTAGTTATTATTTATAGACCAGCATTCAATTTACTTTAAGTCTTGGATTGGGATTTTTGGCACATTTTCAGGAATGGTTAAATTGACCATAAATAATTACAACATTCTTTTTCAAAAGATGCACTTCATCAATGTTACCCAAACGGGCATTAAGAATGTGTATAAATGTTCTCGAATGATGGATCTCAGTGCGGTTGCTATGACTCACATTGATTGATAAGGTGCATAAATTATTAAGGGAGCAGATATTGCTGCTCATAAGTGCTGTTAAGCATTGGACAGACTTTAACATGGTGATCATCTGCAGAACAGAGATTTTTTTTTTCAATATGAGGTATAAAAGATAACATAGAAATGTGCTTAAATTACTTGCTGGTTGAACAGCACAGAAGTCTTGGTTGTTGTTTTTTCACATGTATAGGACAAGCAATGTAGCCGTGGGAGATTTAATCCTCTTGGCAAATGGGTTCGCATGAGACACATTACGTGGCTGCAGATGAGTCATTTCTTTTCCGCCTGTTGTTGTCCCTCCTGTTCCAAAGATTTTGGCGAGGATCACATAGAAACCATCCAAAGAAAGCCTTTTCCTCTACCACTGACATTTTTTGCTTTTCTTAACATTGTTAGCTTGGATTCTGCAGAGGTTGGTTTTAAAAAAGGCAGCCTGTTTGATATCAGATTTTTGACAATATTCTTGCTATAACCCAAAGCAATGGTATCTCATAGTCCAATTACTTGACGTCAATTAGTGTAATATTTGTTTATGTATAGACATCCATTGACTGATTGGCCTTGTGCTTTTTTATGTGTTTTTCTTTGCACGTTTTAATATTTATAAAGAATTTTGATAAAATCCATATCGCCCATTCCCACTGTGAATACATAATGAGCTCCTGTGCATAGTCCATATTTTTATTGCCGTGATATTTTCATATTAGTTTCCAAAGAAAGAAGCAAAGACACACTATAAATGGCGGACTTAACAATATTTGAGTCTGTGTCTTTATACACATCTTTAGATTGGAAAAGTCTCCATAAGATGATTAAAGATTTTAAGAGCGTTCAACATGGAAAAATGAATTGATCTAAGATGTGGTTCAGCAACCTGGTCCTCTTTGCCGCCCCTCTCGTGACTTCCTGTCTCTTGTTTTCCTAACTTGTTTGCTTTCTTTGAATTTAACTTGAGTGCTGCAAGGGGGATTACATCTTGTGTGGCCCCTTCTCAAAGTTTATTTTCCTCATCCTAAGGTTATTTTTAGCTTTTTCTTGCCCGCGTGCTGGTTTCAAATGAGGGGATGGTGTAATTGTGGTGTGTGCAGTCTTTTGAGATGATTTGTGATTAAGGGCTACACAAATAAATGTGACTTTACTTGACTCGCCAGCGTAAGTAAATGCACACGGCAATGCAGAATAGAAGCACGATTTTGGTTCGAGTGTTTGAAAGGCTACAGACCTTTATTTCGTATGGTAACAGAAATAAATGGTCTTATTGGCTTTATAAACCCACACATTTTCCCTTTGACATGGGGCGCTTGCATCACACTTTAAATGAGATTTTAATAAGAATGATGTGATGAGTACCTATTTCCCTTCACACAAATTATATTACATTCAATCGAGTGCCAAATTCTGATTTGACCGTAATACTGGCTGCATTTGCAGTCACTGAGAGGAGGGCAGCTGAACTAGTATTTCATATATGCAGCTTATTTTAACCTAATTTGGGTGTCGATTTAATAGCTCTATTGTGTCTTTCTCTTTGTTTTATCCAGAATGCTGAAAAGAAAACGAATCCTTCAGGCCATCTACAACATCTACTCGTCTTTCCTGCTGTCTTTCCCAGGCAGCCAAATCTGCCTCCCCAAACTTAACGCCCACCATAGTCATTCAAGTTGCAATTCTAGAAGGTACAAAAAGCGAGTAAGCCCCTTTAAATATGCCTGGATTGGAGGTCTCAGAGGCACCTAGTCCTGTTGAACTCCCTTACATGTGGCCTGGAGATCTGTGTGGCAGCAGGGATAACATATGTGCCCCCGTTGCTGCCGGAGGCCGGCATGGAGGAGCGCTACATGTCAATGGTTTTAGGTAAGTTGTAACAACTGATTACCCATATTGGTCTGGAAAATTAAAAAATGGTTGAGGATTAAGTACTTGCCACTTAAGCAGTTCCGGTGCTTATTGGCATTAATGGCCAAACCAGTAGCAATACTGTGCTTTATTGATTGCAAAGTTCAAAATTCTATTGCGGCCAGTCACTGCAAAAATTTAAATCGCTGTTACTATAACTTCATTGCTGTCACATTTATGGGTGGATTTGACATTAATGACCTGATTTTCCTATTTCCTTTTTCCGGTTAAAACTCTTGAAATGATCAATAAATAAAAACATGGTTTGTATTTATACCAGCCTCAATAAATTGAGTGCGTTTTTCCCCTTTCACTCTACCAAACACACTTAAGTGTGGGGTTCATACGGGTGCTATATATCCTTGAAGATGCTTGAATTTTAATATTGTCTTTTCAAGGTTTGGAAAGTGCTTTAATTTAATGTTCCTGGTAGTCTTACTTGATAAACTATGCATTAAATGAAGAAGAATAGGCTTTAAAACCCTACATTGGGTCTGAAGACGTAGTTCCCAACCCTAGCTGGAAACCTAATAAGGCTTCAAACCCTCATTTGTGGCCAAAACCTTAGTTCCAAACCCTAGCCAGAAACCCTAGGAAGACTTTATAACCCTATTTTTAAGGCAAAATTCTAGTTTTAAACCCTAACCGTAAAGTTTACAGGGTTCGCATGGGTGTTTGAAATCCTTAAAAATTTTAATGTTGCGTTTTCCAGGATTGAAAAAAGCTTACATTTTTAGGGTGAAGTGCTTAATATAAGCATTGCTTGTGATCCTCTGCACTGCCTCGTGAGTGTCCTCGAGGACTGGGCGGATTGATCTATACATCGATATTATCGATACTAAGCAAGTACTTGGATCAGATAGATTCTATTGTCCTGAGATCAATTCTTCATCCCTCCACCAACTTCATCAAAGTTTCTCTTCTATATGTAAATAGCGTAGTCCTTCTCTTTTACCCTCTTTATGCCTGTTTGTGTGACTGACTGAGGTAAACTTTAACACCTCCCGCTACCTGGCCTGCTGCTTCATCTTGCCTTCCAGGCAGAAGAGAGAGCCAAACCTTTGCACCCAAATCCAAACCCTTATAAGAAGCTTGATATGACAGAAGCAAACTGAAAGTGCAGCACAGCGTGGTGTGGACTTTCAACAACAGAAAAGGACAATGCAATGTGTCATTTGTGTAGTAAAGTGGTCCACAACTGTGGCAAGTTTACATGAACACATGAAAAAACGAGCTGCAACCAAATATGTCAACATATTACTGTTCCTGAATGAAAACCTGTAAATCTATATTTACTATGGCAAACCCAAATGGATTTGTTCATTACATTGCTAATGTTTTGGTTTTACCTTCTTGACTTTGGTTTGTAATAGTTACGGTAGTTTTTTATTTTTTTATAGTATTAAAAGGTTTTAGATTTTATAGTGTTAAAAGGTTTTAGATTGTATTGTATACACTAGTCGGGAACGTATTGCTCCTTTTATTAGTACATATAGCTCGGAGACAAAATTGATACCATGCAAATTCTCTACATGTCATTCCAACATCTCGTGAGCCAAGCCTATTGTGGTGCATGCAAAGCCGAGTCAATGGTACTGTCCAATATATAGAGGGTACACTTCTAACTACAGTTTACAGGCACTTTTTGACTGAACATCGCTAAAGAATCCTCGCATCACATTAAAGCAAACAGTTTGTATGGCAGCTTATTAAATAATCCATGTTCTTTGCGGAAATTGTGAACATGCCAATACGCCAGTAGAGCACCCAGGGCAATTTAACTGGGTGAACGGTGGGGATAGGCGGAGCTATGCACAGAGGGCAAGCAACACCCTGAATCTCTAATGCCCCAAATAAGCAGGTAGGAGCCTTGCATGGCTGATTCCCTATTGGTGTGTGTGTGTGAGTGTGTGTGTGTGTGTGAATGGGTCAGTGTGAACCACATTGTAAAGCGCTTTGGGAGGTCTTCATTGACTTGAAAAGCACTATATAAATGCAAACCATTTACCATTTACCATTTTTATGTACTAATTATCTGCCCTTGAGGTGGAACAGTACATTTGATAACTTAATTTGTTTAACAAAGGAGTTTAGATAGATAGATAGATAGATAGATAGATAGATAGATAGATAGATAGATAGATAGATAGATAGATAGATAGATAGATAGATAGATAGATAGATAGATAGATAGATAGATAGATAGATAGATAGATAGATAGATAGATAGATAGATAGATAGATAGATAGATAGATAGATAGATAGATAGATAGATAGATAGATAGATAGATAGATAGATAGATAGATAGATAGATAGATAGATAGATAGATAGATAGATAGATACTTTATTCATCCCCGTAGGGAAATTCACACTTCCAGCAGTCTACCCCGTTGTTTATTAACAGATTAACATGATGCCCTAGGGGTGCTTGTAGCGGAGTGGATGACGTCACGCCAGTCCAAAAGTTCGACATCCCTGCGGCAGATGGAAAACTTTTCTTTGTGAAAATCCACGGATACACCACCTCGTGTTAGCAAGTCCGCCTCCTCTCCGGTTAGGGTTAGGGTTATTTGGTCGTGAGTTCGCATTTACCATGATTACGGATGGTACCGAAGACTTATAATGCCGCTAGCCGCTTCCCTAGCTCCGGCTCTTCCTCCACGATAGGCCCCTTCATCACGCCGGCTCGAGAATTCTTCCGGGCAAGGAGTTGAAATTCCTTGAATACACGCATTTTTTGTGCGCTAAAACCCATGTCCATAGGATAGAAGTAATCCATAGTGTAGTTGTCAAAACGGGAAGAAAAAACACCGAAGATAGGAGCAGACAATAGAACAATAGGGCAGCTGCTGGAAAAGGCAGCCGCTCGTGGCAGCGCCGCTTTAAGATTACACTGTAAAAAATATAAAGCACATCATTCTTTTTTAAGTATTATTTTCTTCTTTTTATATGCTAATTATCTGCTTATAAGGTAGTACAGTGAAATATTCGACATAACTTTATTTTTAAACATCTTCGATGGACGGTGTGCCTCGGAACATTTTAATAAATAAAAGTGTACCTTGGATCGAAAAGGGTTGAAAAACACCTACTTATACGATTAAAATATATATCCATGTTGTATATTTGGACTGGTGTAAAATGACAGCTCTGTTCGATATTAAAAAAATGTTGTGCGAGTCATTAATCTTGGTGTGGCACACTGATTTACAAGGAAATTTGAAAGTGGCACTCCACACCAAAAAGTTTGCTGACCCCTGCTTTATATCATTGAGGCTCATTTTGACCTTCGTTATTTCATAAATAATGGTTTTAGAACAAGGTGCAAGCCTAGTTTTTTGGGGGTTGAAGTGTCACAAAATACTACCAACAAGGATACTAAGGTATTTATCTTCAGTGCAAACCGTGCTGGGGAGAAAGAGTGCTTTTTACCTAAAATCAGGGTTTGTATGGGTGCTTAAAATCCTTGAATATGCATGAATTGTAATGTTGTATTTTCAAGTTTTGAAAAGTGCTTGAATTTTTGATGAAGCGCTTGTGAATGCTTGAAATTGTTGCCATGTTTCTTAAAATTAGGTGTTAAAATAGAATTGGGAGCTAGGGTTTGGGCTTTGAATACAGATTTTGAACTTCATTTATACTTCCAAAATAGGATTGAGGCTAGGGTTAGAAACTAAACCTAAACCTTTTAGGTTCCTTATTAGGGTACTAAACCTAATTTAGGGTTCTGAAATAGGGCTGTGGCTGGGGTTACAGCAAGAGCAGGGGTCTCCAACCTATTTCAAGCAGAAAGCTACTTTTTGTTACTTATTAGAGCCAAGGGCAAATAGTTTTATATGCATTTCTAAAATAACAACATGTTATTGCTGTGTTGTTACAGTCTAATTATGAGGTTAATTATTGGAAGTAGGGTTAGATAAGTTCAGTCAACCACTAAAAAGATAATTTTACTGGAAAATCACTATGACCAAGCTATTTTATGAACAGGTCGGGGGCACCTCAGCTGTGGTTAGGGGGCACCACATTGGAGACCCCTGAGCTAGAGGTAGGTGTGGGGTTAGGAACTAGCGTCCAAGCTCCATATGGGTGTCCAAAACAGAATGTAGGGTTTTCAACATAGGTTTATAGCTAGGGTTACGGTTTGAAACAGGGTTAGATGTAAGGCTAGGGTTAGAAGGTAGGATTTGGTCTGCAAGCTAAGATTTTAAAACAATTTAGGGTTCCGAAATAAGGTTGGGCCTAGAGTTAGGGTTGTAAACTAAGGTTTAGGCTCCCGTTCTTTTGATCAGTGCAGGATTTATTTTAATGGTACTGGAACACATGGAAAATTGGCTTTGAAAGTCCTTAAACCATACTTGAATTTGGCCATCAAAAATTTGTACGTACTTTGTGAAAAGATACTATGTTTATTTACCTGTTTATAACGTGCACCTCGAATTTTTAAAATCGGTATAAATGTTTTGTTCACTTTTTTTTTTTTTAAGCTTAAACTGATGATTACAGTAATTTACTGAGTAAATAAACCATGAACACAATACCCACAAAAACACGTATATACAGTGTCTGAAATAACGCCTGTCCAGACGCCAAGGGCGTGCATCTTTTACGTTGGGTGTCCAACTTACAAAACATCTCCGCCCGGGTGACCGACAACTTTTTCAAGGGGAAAAAAAACGGAACACTTTTTTTCAAAATAAACCTTTGCCTTATTCCGATTTCGAAATCTTCATTCATTTTGGAAATTTCTTAATTTCGGTTCTTTTGGCAATTTGCATACTCTGTCGCCAATCAGAAGCCTTTCCCAAGCATTATAAGGTTGTGCATTTGCATATCATTTTCCAAAGTAGACGCACAGAGAACACAAGAAAAATGGATAAGTGGTTTGGAATCAATACAAAACCTCAGCCCAGTGGAAGAAATATTCAAAAGAAGCTAACACAATTTATGACGCTACAAAAAGTACACGTACATTAAAAGCATCGTGGAAAGCGTTCACGTGACTTGTAGCAGACGACGCAACGCAAACATTACATGAATGAAGATGAGTAAATACAGGTACATAACGATGCCAGATGGAAAACAGCAATGTCGTATACATGCAATGGATGTTATAAGTGGATTTATAAAACTTAATCTTAAAGTGTTGCTCTGTTATATATTCTGATTATATATCCTTAATACTTTGCAACAATGTTTTTTTGCGATTAGTTGTCTTATTGTGTTTCAAGTTGTGAAAAATGGAGCAGGCAACTTTATGGCTGGGCAGGGAACTTTTCAGAGTTGTCTGCCCTGGTGTCCGATAACTTTTTGTCATGAGTTTCAGACACTGGTATACATCTAATGTCTTTAAAAGTCGGCTATATACTCCGATATGCCAAAGATTTTTTTCCCTTGTTGTTCTTTTTTGCAATTATATATTTTAGGATGACTTTCGGTTTTCTCCCATCGCTAACATTCATTTCTAGTATCGTGAATAAAAGTAGTGTTACATTGAGATAAGTTGCAATGCCTTTTCATTGTCATCCATGTCACTGATGGTCAAGAGCAGGGGCCTTTTTTTACTAATTAGCGGAAAGGGTGTCCAGTTTGATATTCATTTCTAAAATAGAAAATTGGCTAAATGGCTTGCTAAATAGCTAAAAAGAGGAATGATGGTTAGCTAGAAAGGTAAACAAAAAACTAAAAGGGAGCTAGATATCTAGCTAAAAGAGTAAAAAGACATTTAAAGAGCCAGATAAAAACCTAAATAGATAGCTAGAATGCCAACATTTAGCTTGAAAACTTAGTTTGATAATTGGAAAAAAAAGATTAATCGGTAGCTGGATGGCACGCAAAAAATGTGCAATCTTAGCTAGGTGGCATGCTAAACCCCTAAAAATGCAGGAAAATAGCTAGCTACAAAGGTAACCAGATAACCAGCTGAAAAAAACTTTGTTGCTCATTCGCTTCATAAAACTCAAAAATTGAAATTTAGTTTGTTCTATTTCATGTAAAATAAATCAATGAAAAGATGAATAAATACTTTTGTTTCATGAACAAATCAATTTTCATCTCCTAATTATTTCTTTAAAATAAATATTAATACTTGATTATTTTGTTTATTAAACCCATGAACTGAAATTCATCTTTATAAATTTATAAAATAAAAATTAGCATCTTATGTCAGGGAAGACCAGAACAGAGCAGGAGACCCCAGAGCGTTCGTACAGTTCTTTATTTGGGGAAGCGTAAGGGTTAGCGGGAGACGTGATCAATCGTAGCGTGGGACGAAGGCAGGTCGCGTTTACCAGGACTGAAGAGAAGATCGTAGCGTGGGACGAAAGCCGGTCGAATCGGAGGCAGGTCAGATCGGAGGCAGGCAGGCAGAATCAGGTAAACAAGAAGGCACATGTAATCGGGAGAGTCTTACGGGGTACAGAAGTAATCCTCAGACAAACAGGTCTCGGCGTAGCGAGCTTAAAAAGGGAACATAAACCAATCAGGGAGCGCATTCCCGCGCGTCAGATGATTACCCCAGGTGGCTCCACTTGGGTAATCATGACATCTTATTGCTATGTTGGTACCAGGTTTTTTTGTTAAAAATTACCGTATTTTCCGCACTATAGGGCGCACCGGGTTATAGGGCGCACCCCCAAAAAATAGCTTTTGGTCCTATATCTTCCATACATAAGGCGCTACAATGGGAACGTCGACAAAACAGTCAGATAGTTCAGTCAAACTTATTACCCCCTTAACATTCCGAAAGCTTGCAAAGAAGCAAATGCGTGTCGTAGACACGTGCGGATGCGGTGTCCGTACGATGTCACTCAAATGCATCGTTCCAAATATCAAATTCAGATTCAGATTCAGATCTACTTTATTGTCATTCTAGTACACGTGTATACAGAACGAAATGTCGATACATCTGACCCGCACAGTTTCCTCGAATGTACAGATATAAGTAAAAGTTGTATTGTATTATGGCTACGTATAGTATTTTACCATAATGCCGATAGTGCAAGAGGACTATCATTCGGAAGGTTAAAGTCTTGGGATTCAAGAAACACCAACAGTTCCTTAGTTTCTATTTTCTTTTTCACTCGCAACTTTACTGTGCATATGAAAATAAACACTTGGAATTGAGTTTAATTTAAAAAAAGACCCATCACAGAAACATCGATATCACTCTGAAACAAGATACTGGGAAAATATATAGCCGGAGTAGCTCACCGAAGTCGTTGTGTTCAATAATAATGTGCAACCATGGTCCTCTTATATTTGTGAGTGTAGTAAATCCAGGAGAGTAAAATATTTACAAATACAGTACAGAAAAGTAAAATACTGTTTTCTCTATGCCGTCAACCCAACATGCTGTTCACATTCATCTTTTTCGGCCAATTGCAGGCTTTGTTTTGCCCCTTTAGCCTATGCCAGCCTGTAAATGATAAAAAGGATCCGCCCTCTTTACCTCCAAATAACTTTAGCCAATAGTGATCGATTCAACTGATGACTGACACATTGGTTAGCCAATGAAACGCAGGTATATAAATCCCAGCATACACCGCGGACTACTTCGCGTTCAGGGGAAAATCTTGTCGGCGGCTGCTTTCATTAGTTGCAAGACTTTGCGACTTAATATTGATCCATATATAAGGCGCACTGTATTATAAGGCGCATGGTCAGCTTTTGAAAAAAATTAAGACTTTTAGGTGCGCCTTATAGTGAGGAAAATACGGTAGGTTAAAAAGGCTCAGTCAATCAATAAAAAATATTTTTTTCCAGAAAATGTCAATTACCCAGTACTGGTGAGATATTTTCAAAAGAGGTCAGCAGGCTTCTAAACTGTCCTTAGGGGTCACCAGGTTGGAGACACCTGGTCTAGAGGTTACTAAGATTTGGCGCTCTCACTGCCTTGACCCTGGTTTGATTTCCCTTGCAGCCGATGTTTTGCAGTTTTGGTCGTTTGGCCGTAAAACCTAGTGTATAACGTGCTCATAAACTTAAGTAGATTTGGTCTCCATAACCTCTTATTGACCAAGTATCATACAGGCCGCTTGTATTTTTTATTTTGTCATTTTGGCCATAAAAGAGTCATCAAAATTGGGAACACATTTTGACTACTTCCGGGGTGAGAGGACGCTGGCGTGTATGTCGCCGCTTCTCACTCCAAAACTTTTCCAAAACTTTTTCGAAGCTCAGATACTTTTTCTGATCTTTCTTTTGCCCTTCTGTTTTGGACTGTGGGTACTTTGGATGATGTAACCTGAACCGACGTTTCACCTAATCAATCAAACCCTCGTAACTTAGCCCACGGGCTAACGCCGGTAGCTTAAACATACCAGCTGTCACTGCACCGGCCTCTCTCCCTCGTCATGGCGTGCCAAAACCTCGCCGCCTTTGGATTATTTCTGATACTCCTGACGTTCTGCCATCATCCAGCGACAGGATTGCTCCACTATTCTGTCGCGGATCTTCTCCGGATCCGGTGGATTGCACTGGGGCCTCCGCCACCGGAGCTGCTCCACCATCCTGACATCGCTCGCCTGCCTCGACGCCGCTACATTCACCGCGGATCGTGCAGACACGTCGAGTATAAAAACCCTGACTCAATCACCTCGACCTGGTCCACATCTCGACGCCCTCCCATAAACTGCGGCCGTAGGGCTAACTGCCATACATTAGGCCGCCTAGCTAGGTCGGCTAACAGCACTGCCGCCGTCAAACAAGACACCTCCGCCGTCAACTTTGGATTACTGAACGTCCGCTCACTCAGGAACAAGGGCCACCTCATCCAAGACGTCCTCGCCGAACGAAAACTCGACTTTCTCATTTTAACAGAAACCTGGCAACAAACAAACGACTTCGCTGCTCTGAATGACTCCACTCCTCCTGGCTTTGTTTACATCTGCCGTCCCCGTGGCAACGGCCGTGGAGGAGGTCTCGCGGTAATTCACCGCGAGAAGTGGAAAGTCTTGCCTGTCTCCGTCACTGCATCGACTTCCTTTGAATGCCTGGTGTTTAAGCTCCCCGGACCCACGCCAACCATTATTGCTACAATTTATCGCCCCCCAAAGCCACATAGTGATTTTATCAATGAATTCTCCAGCTTAATTACACATTTATCCACTCTCTCACCAAATTTAATTTTATTGGGAGATTTCAATATTCACATGGACAACCCCAACCTGCCACTCACCAGAGACTTCACATCCTGCCTGGAGAGCCTCAGGATACACAGCCTTATTGACTTCCCCACCCACATTAAAGGCCACACATTGGACTTGGTCTGCTGCTCTGGCCTCTCTACTTCCAAGCCCACTGCCGACGTTTTTCCTGAATCTGATCATGTCCTCCTCACTTTTAACACCGTACTCTGTCTCTCTACTGTCAAAACCTCCCGTCTCATTTCTTTTCGTAATACCAAAAATATCACCATTGACACCCTCTGCTCCATTATTGACCGTTCCCCACCCCCAGAAGCTCTCTCAAGCCCGGATGACCTCACCGCTCACTACAATGTCTGCCTCACAAATATTCTAAATTCTCATGCCCCCCTGAAAACCAGGACTGCCTCATTCTCCACATCTGCCCCCTGGTTTACACCCGCTCTTCGGTCAATGAAATCAAAGAACCGCCAACTCGAGCGACTCTATAAGAAAACCGGCCTCACCATCCATAAGGACATGTACATTACCCATACTGCTAAATACAAGGACCAAATTGCACAAACCAAATCCAGCTACTACTCCGGCCTCATCCTTTCCAACGAAGGAAATTCAAGAACTCTCTTCCCTGTCATGAACAAAATCCTCCAGCCACCAAATTCTCTCCCCCTCCACCTGTACTCCACAGCAACCTGCAACTCCATAATGGAGTACTTCAATCACAAAATCCTTAAGATTCATCACCAACTCCATCAAAACCTGTCTGCTCCCTCCCCATCTGAATTTCCTTCTCCTTGTCACTTCTTCTCCAGTTTTGCTCCACCCACGACTGCTGAATTATCCAACCTCATACTCAAATCCAAGCCCACCACTTGCCAGCTCGATCCTCTCCCTTCATCCCTTGTTAAATCCTGCCTCCCTTCCCTGCTTCCTCTCATATCTGCCATTATCCACTCCTCACTCTCTTCTGGTATTGTCCCATCACTTTTCAAAACCGCTGCTGTTACCCCTACGCTGAAAAAACATGGTGCTGACCCCAACAACTTTGACAACCTCCGCCCCATCTCCAACCTTCCATTTATTTCGAAAATCCTTGAAAAAACTGTTGCTGCTCAACTCCACTCGCACTTGTCCCTCCACTCTCTCTATGAGCCCTTTCAGTCTGGTTTCCGCCCCCGCCACAGCACAGAAACTGCCCTAATCCGTATTGTAAATGATCTCCTCATAGCATCTGACTCCGGTTTAGTCTCCATCCTCATCCTCCTAGACTTGAGCGCCGCCTTCGACACAATCTCTCACCCAATCCTCCTCAATAGACTCTCCTCCATTGGTCTCACCCATACTCCCCTCAGTTGGTTCCATTCCTACCTCACTGGCCGCACTCAGTTTGTCCAGCTGAAATCCTTCACCTCAAAGCCCTCCCTAGTCACCACAGGTGTACCCTAGGGATCTGTCTTAGGTCCTCTTCTCTTCATCGTCTACCTCTTGCCTCTTGGTCATATCCTCCGCAAATTTAATATCCACTTCCACTGCTTTGCTGATGACACCCAACTCTACCTCTCCTGCAAACCAAACTCCATACTCCCACCTCCCTCCCTCACCTCTTGCCTTTCCGAACTCAAAACATGGTTCACAACAAACTTTCTTAAATTAAATGCCAATAAAACAGAATTCCTCCTTCTTGGCACCAAATCCACTTTATCCAAAGTAAACAATTTCTCTCTCAACATCGACAGCTCCTTATTGTCCCCCTGCCCCCAGGTCAAGAGTCTGGGTGTCATCCTGGATAGCATGCTTACCTTCCACTCACATATCAACTCCATCACCCGCACTGCTTATTTCCACCTCCGCAATATTACCAGACTCCGCCCTTCCCTCACCCCCCGCACCACTGCTATTCTCGTCCACAGTCTTGTCACATCCCGCCTTGACTACTGCGATGCTCTCCTCTTCGGCCTTCCTCAAAAGTCCCTCCATAAAATTCAGCTGGTTCAAAACGCCTCTGCTCGCATCATCACAAAAACATCTTCCCAGCAGCACATCACCCCCGTTCTCCAACAGCTACACTGGCTTCCTATTCAGCATCGCATCAGCTACAAACTGATCCTATATACATATATGGCCATTCACAACCTGGCTCCTCCTTACCTGTCCGACCTTCTCCAGGTGCACGTCCCCACTCGCTCCCTCAGATCCTCGTCCTCCCTCCGACTGTCAGTGCCCCCTGCCCATCTGAGCACCATGGGAGCCAGAGCCTTCAGTTGTGCTGCTCCCAAGCTTTGGAACAATCTACCTCCGGACCTCCAAAACTGCACACCTCTCTCCACTTTTAAGTCCCGTCTAAAAACACACCTGTTCAGGACTGCCTACAACACATAGCTTCTCCATTTCCTATGTTTTTATCCAAACCATTAACATCTGGCAATATCTACCATAAATATGTGCTAATACAATGAAATAACGGTTCAAAATGGAAAACAACAAAAAACGGACATGGATTTTTAGAGCTGCAATATAATAAAGTAGAGACTGGAACTTAACATAAACGCATAGTAAGAAACTGGAAATATAAACTGTAATGAATATATACAAAACAAATGTTCTACATTTATATAGCACTCATCAAGTCAATGAAGACCTCCCAAAGAGCTTTAAAATTTGGGAAACTTTTCCATTTTACACACTAACTAACCAATATTATAGTCAGCCGTGCAAGGCAACTTCCTGCTGTCGGGGGCATTAGGGATTCAGTGTCTTGCCCAAGGACACTTCGACATATAACACTGAGGAGTCGGGAATCAAACCTGACCAGACCTCTTGATCCCAAGACGAGCGCTTTACAATGCTGCCCCAAAACAAGTCTTGCTCTCTGTTTTCCATATATTGTCAGCTATTTTTCACCATGACCAAGCGTTTCATAAGCCTGAAGCAATTCCTGGAGACAGAGACACACGTCATACATGATCCATTGTTATGCCAATTAATTGCCCTTTTGACAATCAAAACTAATAAATTCAAATGTTATTTTAATTGGTTGCAGATAACAAAAACATATTTACAAATGTAATACTTAATATGCTCTGACTGTGTCATTTCTTTCCTGTGATTGGTCCTTTGCCACACGTTGATGCATGTGTGATACTTTTGTGGGAATTTGCTGTCTCCTTTTGGGAACTACTTTGATTCAATATATTTTTTTATGGTACTCCAAAGCCTTTCTTCCCTTCTTTCACTTATGGTAATTCAAATAGCGCTTGTAAAATGGGTGCAGTGGCGTCTCCATGGTAATAAGAGGGTTAAAGCCCCGACGTGTAATATTTGACCACTCGACGGCACTGTGTTGTCTGCACGAGCGAGGGCCAGTGATGCACTGCAGAAGAGGGCAGCAAGATGCCGGAAGAACATGGCGTAGATTCAAGAAGGGATATTACAGTGAAAAATACAAATTTCTTGACCGATCATTTTTATTTAAAAAAATCATAACATTGGTATGATCGTTCATGTATTTTAGCCCAGTGTTCATATCAATATTTTTATTTTACTGATTGAGAGTTTTTGTACCACTAGGGGGCACTAAATATTACACACTGGCTTTTTATTAGGTTCTAAAAATGAACTGTATATTCCCATTACTATTTTCACAACTTAGTCTGGAACTATAAGTTCCAGACGATTAGACTGTCACAAAAAATTTCAATAAAAGGTTGACAATGAATTCCATCATTCCATATTGTCACTAAACGTGTTTTTACAACTGAAATAAATAAAAAGGATGTTTACAGAACGTCATACCTTAACTCAAAACTGGCAAGGTTCATTCCTTAAATGCTTGAATTCCAATGTTGTGTTTTCAAGGTGAGGAAAATACTTGAATTTTGGGTAAAGTGCTTGAAAATGCTAGAAATTGTTGCCGTTGCCATATTTCTTGGCAGTCTGACTCTATTAACCGCGCAATAAATGAAGAAAAAGAAAACAGTGTATGAAAATTATGCCAACACACCTGCTCAGGTGGCTTGTCATGTGAAGCGTCACCACTCCTTAAAAATAAACATTTCATGAAATAATATGCTCAGGAGGTAAAGTGCTCGTCTTGGGATCGAGTGGTCGCAGGTTCAATTCCCGGCTCCTCCGTGTTGTATGTTGAACTGTCCTTGTGCAAGAGACTGAATCCCTAAGGCCCCCGATGAGCAGATAGTTGCCTTGCATGGCTGACGCTATCGGTTAGTTAGTTTGTGTAAAAAGGAAAGTGTGACGCACATTGCAAAGCGCTTTGGGAGGTCTTCATTGACTTGAAAAGGTCTATATAAACGCAGACCATTTACATTTACATTTTGGAAGATGAGCTTTCATCCTTGGTAAAAAGTGGCCCTAAAAAGTGATTCAACCATTTTCTCAACAACATCAAGCTTCCAAATTCCACTTTCAATTTAAATAAAATTGCTCACCTCTTCTTTACACTTTACACCAATCATACTGAATGGATGCAGGAGATATTAAATAATAAAAATGTCAACGTTCTTGGTGCACTGGAGATACAGTATAGAATGTTACACACAAACTAGCAAGAGGAAGCGGATTTCTTCTTCAGGGTGGATGCTGGGTGACCTCTGACAGCGCCACATGCTGGTAGCGGCGGAAAGAAGTGCTACAGTACTGTCCTGTACTCTGAAAAAGGCGCACACAATGCTAAATTTTAAATTACAGCAATGTGCGGATATTTTTCGACATGCAGGAAAAAAATGTTCCTATCTCCCGTTTTTTCGTGAGTCGAATGGTCGTAAGTAGGGGAGATTCTGTATTTACAATTATATTTTGACCAATTTAGACACAGAGCCTCTGAAAAACATGCAAGCAATATAAATCAGTAAAACAAAAAGCAAAAGTTCAGCAGTCTCTAGGATTAAAAGTTTGAATCTACTCTGCTTTGGAGCAATCAATATCACTAAAATAAGTGCAAATTTGGCTCTTTTTTCTGCTTTTACACATTCTTATACATTCTTTCTTTTTTGTCTTCAGTATTGAACTCAATTATTACCTAACACCTATAGAGCCTTTTCCGTGTTTGTGGTCAAGTGTGACATAGCCAAGCTGTGCGTGCACTGTTGAAGCAGAATGGCAGAATTCATGTCAAGATATAGCAGCCCATTGACACAAAAAGATCATAGATAGGAACTGCTCAAAATAGCACAAAGTATGTGCTAGGAGCAAAATAGCAGCTTTATTTTAGTCATCAATGTAAACAACAACAACAAAAATGTTCCACTTATCTCTGCTGGATTTCTTCCTTTGAAGGTACTGGAAACATTTAAATATTTGCCTTGAAAGTGCTTAAAAAATGCTTGAATTTGGCCATGAAAAAGGTGTATAACCCTGCAAGTGTGGCACAACAAGGGTTGCTGACTAGTTAAAATGTTATATTTTGGGATTTATATGTTGTTTTGTAAAGCAAAAAAGTGAAGTACCAGTATATCACCACTAAATGGCATAGTCTCACAGGTCAGAGAAGGGTGCTTGGGCCAAGTCTCACCGGACCTCACGTGATTTAATGAGACTTGTTCAATAAATCACTCATAATGTCAACAAGTAATTGGGGTCGTGTGACACTGACATTTACCATCTATTTTGCTGGTGCGATGTTTATACTGGTAACACACTTTCTGTGGGGAGGATAATATGTGAAAATATGTTTGTAAAGGTTGTTTGTGATGTCTGTAAAGTTTACAAAAAGTGAAATAGTACAGGTGAGTCGTCCGTTGGCAAGAGCAACACAAAAGAGTTCAATCTTTGTCTCATCAGACCAGAGAATTTTGTTTCTCATGGTCTGAGAGTCATTCAGGTGCTTTTTGGCAAATTCCAGACGGGCTTCCATGTTCCTTTTACTAAGGAGTGGCTTTCGTCTGGCCACTCTACCATAGAGGCCTGATTGGTGGATTGCTGCAGGGATGGTTGTCCTTCTGGAAGGCTCTCCTCTCTCCACAGAGGGACGCTGGAGCTCTGACAGATTGACCATCGGGTTCTTGGTCACCTCCCTGACTAAGGCCCTTCTTCCTCGATCGCTCAGTTTAGAAGGCCGGCCAGCTCTAGGAAGAGTCCTGGTGGTTCCAAATGTTTTCCATTTACGAATAATGGAGGCCACTGGGACCTTCAAAGCAGCAGAAATTTTTCTGTATCCTTCCCCGGATTTGTGCCTCAAGACAATCCTGTCTTGCAGGTCTACAGACAGTTCTTTTGACTTCATGCTTGGTGTTTGTGCTATGACATGCACACTCAACTGTGGGACCTTATATAGACAGGTGTGTGCCTTTCCAAATCATGTCCAATCAACTGAATTTACTGCAGGTGGACTCTAATTAAGCTGTAGAAAGATAATAATAATAATAATAATTTCCTTTGTATTGTCATTCTTTGTAACAATGTACATAGAACGAAATGTCGATACACCTGACCCGTTGTAGCGAGTCGGTGCAGCCGCAGCCAGAGGGCGCCGCCATAGAGGTCGGTGGTTCGCGCCCCGGCCGAGTCATTCCTAAGACTTAAAAAGTGGTCGGCGGCGCCCTCTGTTGGCTGCGGCTGCATCGGCTCGCTACAACGGGTCAGGTGCAATCGACATTTCGTTCTGTGTACATTGTTACACAGAATGACAATACAAGGAAATTATTATTATTATTATTATTATTATACCAATTAGGTATGTCTCGGTCGAGGCGCGAACCAGCCACCTCCCAGTCTCAAAGAGCTCAAGGACGATCAGTGGAAAAAAGATGCACCTGAGCTCAATTTTGAGCTTCATGGCAAAGGCTGTGAATTATTATGTAAATGTGATTTCTTAGTTTTCTATTTTTAATAAATTCAAAAAAAGTAAAAAAAAAAAACTTTTTCACAGTGTCATAATGGAGTATTTTGTGTAGAATTTTGAGATAAGAGATTAAATTAATACAATTTGGAATGAGGAAATTAATAAAATGTGGAAAAAGGGAAGCGCTGTGAATACGTTCCATTTGCACTGTGTATATATATATATATATATATGTATGTATATATATATCTATGTATATGTTTGTCGGGGCGGCAGTAGCTCAGGAGGTAGAGCGATCGTTTTAGGATTGAGGGATCGCAGTTTGAATCCCGGCTTGTCCGTGTTACATGCCGAAGTGTCCTTGGGTAAGACACTGAACCCCCAATAAGCAGGTTAGCGCCTTACATGGCTTCACAGATCACAGCCGCTATTAGGAAATGTGAAGCACAATGTAAAGCGCTTTGGGAAGTCATTGACTTGAAAAGCGCCATATAAATGCAGATCATTTCATTTCATTTAAAAACATGCATTTCAGGTGAATTGGCCGGTCCAAATTGTCCCTAGGTGTGAATGAGCGAATGAGTTGTCTGTCCCTGTGTGCCCTGCGATTGGCTGGCAACCAGTTCAGGGTGTCCCCTGCCCACTGCCCGAAGATGACTGGGATGGGCTCCAGCCCCCCCGCGACCCTAATGAGGATAAACGGTACGGCTAATAAGATGAGATATATATATATATATATATATATATATATGTACCTTCTTCAGGAGACCGGAGAGTAGTGCATTACAGTTATCGAAACGGGAGGTAATTATAATCTCGCATCTGACTGAGATAGCATAGGGTGAATTTTAGCAATGTTGCAAAGATGGAAAAAAGCTGTACTAGTTATATTCTTAACGTGTGTTTGAAAGGAAAGATTGGGGTCAAATAGGACACCTAAATTTGTGCCTTAGTCACTCTGGGTGATATTACATTTGTCAATGTTCAGAGCAGTTTTTGAGGAGAAAAAGTCCGGGAATGGACCAATAACTAACATTTCGGTCTTTTCAGAGTTAAGGCGCAAGAAGTTGAATGACAGCCATTCTTTTATCTCAGTGAGGCAGGCCTCCACATTTCCAAGGTTTAGTGTGGCAGATTCCTCCATAGAAAGATATAGTTGAATGTCATCTGTGTAGCAATGGAAACTGATATAGTTGTGAATAATATCACCTAATGGAAGCATGTAAATGCAATTTCATTTTTTTTTATATATAAAAGATAAAATATACGCAAATAACCCACACCAAACAAAGTAAACAACAACAAAAATAAATTGTGCACACTATAAAAAGGTAAACATTGCACACCCAAAAAAATCCACATACTTTTAAGGCTGTAAACATGACATGTCTGCAATTAGTGCAATATACAATTTACCATGTGCTACTGCAGCATGTTCATCAGTGCAAGATATGTATTCAAGTATCAATTCAAACCCACCATTCCTGCTAACTTATTAACACTGCTGCTACAACTATTTATTACCCTTGTTATAAAATTTCACCTATTAAAGTTGTCATAAATAATGCAGTTTTGGGGTTGGACACTATTAGACATTTTTAGCTAGAGTCACAGTATTATTTCTGTGTGCCTTTGCGAACTTTTTTTCGTACGGTGTGAAGGGCGCAAATGCCGCTTTGATGAAAGTTTGTTCACCGCCCAGTCCACTTGTAGATGTACCTTCTTCATCTTTTACTTGTAATCCTTTTCAACATGCCATGTATTTTAATATGTTAACTTTTAAGTCCTTTGGACCTAGAGACTACGCAAAAGCAAATTTTGCAACAGGCATTTTCTTCTGTTCCACGTCCGCTTCGTCAAAACCAAATTACGTCCAAACAAGTTGTGTACTGCCCTTCTTCGGTGCAAGCTTTGTTTCCTTCTTGTTTTTTGACTCTGGGACTATGTTTACGGAGTCCGCCATGACACTCAATGAGCTTAGATGGTGGGTGTCGCATAGTGTGGTGCTTGCAAACTTTGAATCGCGTTTATTGGCTTGTGCCATGATTAAAACTTGTCTCTGATTGGTCAGCGCTTTTAAAACTCGAACAGTAACAATTCTGATTGGCCAAAACTCCATCACTCACTAAAAAATCTTTAAAAAACTGCAGTGCTTTGCGGTTTCACAACCACATTACGTCACATTGCGATGTCGATTCGATTTTGGTTAATCGTGCAGCCCTAACGTGTTGTGTACAAACATTCAAACTTCTGACTTCAACTTCGGACTGACGCTCCCCCCAGATCTTTCCACCGCCCACTTTGGGAACCACTGCTGTAGGGGGTCTAGGTTGTCTGGGATGCTGCTCTTGATATGGAGTAGAACTACTTTCTCAAAGTACTTTATAATAATTGGAGTGAGTGGTACCGATCTGTAGTCGTTTAATCAGTTGGGTGGGGTCTTCTCAGGGAGGGGGACAATGGTTATGGTCTTAAAACAGGAGGGAACTGTGCTTTGGTTGAGAGAAAGGTTGAAGACAGAGTTTAAAACATTTGCGAGCTCGTTGGCACATCCTCTGAGAGCACGGCCAGGGATGTTGTCTGGTCCTGCTGCTTTGTGGGGGTTGATTTTCTTCAGGACTTTGTGTACATGACCTGACGAGACTATTAGTGGTGGTGAGAGGGGTCTACCTGAGAATTTATCCAGGGCTTTTGGTTTTAAAAGTTCCTAACTCGTATGCTGGTTACGATGTTATCAAGACAAGTGCTAATGTACCCAGTCACATACTCAGCATAGTCTTGTATAGTAACAGAAAAGACTTCCAGAGTGGCTGCAGCTTGGACCCATTGATCAGTACTGCACTTTTGGCATTTGCACACAGCTAGGATGGACCCTGCACAATAAAAAAAAAAACAAGCAGAAATATTTGTGTTGTTTTAATGCAACTGGCAAACAATAGTAGTTGTTCAAAGAACAAATTTTTGGATAGTATTTCTGTGATTTTGGCCCTTCCGCAATGAATATGTATGTTTTGGGTTTAAAATTGTGTAACCTTTGCTAAGCTTCGCAATTGGAGTTTTTTTTGAATGTCCAACTAGAGTAAAGTCATGCAGATAGCTTGTTTCACAAACAGCTTTATTTTGACAGGTTCAAGCATTTGTTTAACAAATAAAAGTACTGTGTAAACATTTATTTTTACAAATAATTACTGTATTGTTTAATAAGCGGGAGACTGTTTAGCCATTCAGAATGCAGAACACAATGCAAAACCGTGAAGTGGAGAAAGCGAGGGATTATCATATCATTGGCCGAAGTAAAACCCGTATCTGTCTCACGGGTTGCATGTTTTGACATGTGACGAGAGACGTCAGGGCTTTGACGTTAATGTTAAAGTGGAGGAGACACGGAAGATCTGAGGCAGCATGTTACTTAACTGGTAGAACATTTCCTCGGAAATACTCTGTCAAAAGAAAGACACGTAAAAAATCAGTCAGTAGGCAGTGTTAGGAATAACGCCATTGTGTAACAGCGCTGTTTTTCTGTAATAGTGTAATCTAACTCATCATTTTCATCACCGTTACCATAACTGATGGTCCAAAGCAGTGCGTTACAGATGCTCCCCTACTTACGAACATTCGAGTTGCGAAAAATGGTAGATACGAAACAGATTTTTGGGATGTCGAAAAATATCCGGATATTGCTGTAAGTTACATTTTGTATTGGGCACCTTTTTCCGAGTACAGGACAGTACTGTAGTGCTCCTTTCCGCCAGCATCCACCCCGAAAAGGCTCAAAGGGCAGTATCTCTGTTTGGAGCATCATTTGATCTTTCTCTTACCCTGATTTTTCTTCAGGCGTCTCAAACTCATGCCCCTCAGGATGATGGTTTGAAGCCCCCGCCTTGCTATGAAAGTTAAAGGAACTGTGTCTATATTTTCCCACTACATGTCGCTGTATTCTGTCGTACTACTGAAAAGGAATGCTAAAAGCACAACGGAAGAACGAAATCCAGCTTCCTCTTTCTAATTTGTGTGTAAACATACTATACTGCGTGCTCCAGCGTGCTAAGAACTTTGATATTTTTACTGTTTATTATCTCGTGCATCCGTTCAATACAGTTGGTGTAAAGTGTAAAGAAGAGGCGAGCCGTTTCGTTTGAAGTGTAAGGGGAATAAGAAAGCTTTATGCGGTTGAGAAAATGGTTGGATCGCTTTTTTTTGGCCACTTTCTACCACGGAGGAGGAAGTCGTCTAACTTGTGAAGCTCATCTTCAAAGTAAGTTTAACTTAACTTTATTTATCTGTATAGAGCATATTTTATGAAATGTTTATTTTTTAGTACAAAACAATATAGGTTACTTATACAAGCCTTAAATATACTTATACACATGCCGACTGACTTACAAACGAGTTAGGTTCCGGACGATTGTAAGTTGAATTTAGTGCTATATTTTGTACTAAAAAGTAAACATTTAATGAAATAATATGCTCATAAGATAAATAAAGTGAGGTTTTACCTACTTTTCAAGTGTTTCGGAGTATTTTTTTCATGAAGGAGGAGTAATCCATTACCCACACCAAACAATACGCTACATTGGCGACAGCAGCGGGATTACAAGCAGGTGAAGGAGAGACGTTTACATAAGAATTAGGAATAGAAAGCTGATTTTTTCACTTCTGGGATGGGACCTCAAACAACGCCACACGCCGGCAGCGGTGGAAAGAAGCACGACAGTAATGTCCTGTACTCAGAAAAAGGTGCACACAATACAAAATCAAATTTCCAGCAATGTCCGGACATTTTTCGACATCCCGAGAAAGATAATCGCATCTGCCAGAATCCCTAAATCAAATGTACGTTAAGTCAGGGGGCGTCTGTATATACCTTAAACATATAATCCAGACAAAATATAGCACTGGAGCAACTTACAAATTCAACTCACGAACGATTGTCCGGGACCTATCTCGTTCGTAAGTAAGGCAGCGTCTGTACTTGAATAATGTGCTTTTCCGCTCTCAAAGTTTTTTATGTCACTTCCTTTCAGATCATGTCACAATTAAAAATAGCCGTTCCGAATATAGTATTTACTAATGCACTGAAAAAAAGGCGAATGAGGGCTGAGTCGCGAAAAAATCCCTATATTTTGACAGAATTTGAATCATCTTATAAACTCTGAAGTAAACGAAGGGATTGGCTCAAACACCAATCAACAGCTGGTTTCCCCCCCGAGACGCCTTTTTTCTTTTGTGATTAGTGATTATACATTTTTTAATATTCTGTACAGTTGATTGTAAATTTGTTGAACATAAATATGACAAAATTGTTTTGTATGTTACATTTTTTTAATCTAGATTTATATTTATATTTTGGCAGCTGGGTGGTTATCACGCAGCCACACAGTGCAGAAGTTCAGGGTTCAAGGTCAACAACAGCAGCCTCCCCATGTGGAGTTTGCATGTTCTCCCCCGTGCCTGCGTGGGTTTCCTGTGAGTTGTCTGTCTGTGCACTGTAACTGGCTGACAACCAGTTCAGGGTGTCCCCTGCCCACTGCCTGAGGATTGAATAATAAGGAAAAATACATTAACTATGATACAAATGCTCGTCTGAAAAAAAACATTATAGGTAAAGAAACATGCATTTATTTCACATAACATGTGCTGGACATCATTGTCAGCCTTCTTGCTGCTATGGTTACCTCCAAAAAGCTGTCCCTCTTGTCCGTTTTTTTTTATTTCTTGCTTTTTTCCCTTTTATTTTTTTAATAGTTTTCATTTTCATTTTTTTTCTTTTTCCCCTTTTGTCTTTTCTCTTGTCTTGCTTTTTTCTATTCTTTTCTTTCTTCTTTCTCACATATTTCTCTTTTTCCTTTTTTGTTCTCTTTGTCTTGCTTTTATCTCTTTTCCTTTTCTCAATTTTTTTCTTTTTCTTTCTTTTGTCCTTTTTTTCTCCTTTCTTTGCAAAAGGCTAGACAAGAAAATGAGGACAAATTGTTGCTTTTTTGTCATTTTCCGTCTCCATACTTTATAGTCTTCCTTTTTCTTTTTAAGCGCTCGATTTTGGTTGCACAATACAGCGACATCTAGCAGTCAAAAACCACACACTGTCCCCCTCTCATGTAAGTGCAGCTCACACAAAATATGGATTGATTTAATACTGATAAATTAATTTCCATATCAAATTTCAATGTTTTTGATTTTTACATCTTATTCTGTGAGGGACACTTTGAAAAAAAGCTATTTGAGAACCGTGGAATATTTCTATCAGAGATTTTTCCTGTTTTCCCAAATTCAACTAGACTCAAGATTCGCAGCCCCAAACTCAATTGTGTTTGAGACCCCTGCTCTACATGCTCAAAATGGCCACTTGAACCAGCTTTATTGCGCAGACTTGAGCTCTATTCTGAGCAACAACTAGCTCTAGTGGTAAATTATTTCACACGTCTCTTTAAAAATGTTGTCAGGCAAATTCAAGACTTAAAATTCTGTTCATACTTGCTTGGAAACTGAAGTTAAAAACAGCAGGGATGAGTCTCTGCACATGTGTTTGGTGTTAAAAAAAAAAAAAAAAAAAAATATATATATATATATATATATATATATATATATATATATATATATATATATAATAGATAGATACATCTTACCCTTGGTACAAGAAACTGTACTGTGCGTGATATGCCACCGTCCCATAAGGCCATCTCCATCATGAAACCTGCCGTGCAAAAAAACAAAACAAAAAATGACAATAAGAAGGAGCCTCACCTGTATAATCCACTAGGACACAGAAAACGTTTACAGCATCTATATAGTTAGTTACACATTACTAGATTGATATGTCTTTGAAAGAGATTCTAAAGCAATTTCCTAAATCATAGCGTTTTTCCTTCACACAGACAACTTTTTCCACCTCATTAAGCCCTGTAAAAGTGGATCATTGATCTCATGGCAGCGAATGAGTTTAATGTTCAAAGATGCAAGAAACTGTTTACAAGTATTTTTCCCCACAAAACTGATAAGTTGTGTAAATTTAAGGGTAAAAAATGTTGAAAAAGTTATTTGAGGTTATAATACACTGCAAAATGTTTTTTCGAATAAAGTGATATTTTATATTCGGATGTTTGCTTCCTTGTCGGTTTACAGGTTTTTTTCGTAGACGTATGGTCCCCTGATTATCTTCAAACACTGTTGTTGGCTTAATATTGTGGCCCATGTTCTTCAATAATGGAGTCAAGTAAAGCGTATTTTCTATTTTTGCTGCTAGCGTAACATACTTTGCTTCACATGTTGACAGTGCAACTGTCTTTTTCCTTTTTATTTTCCATTAAACATTTGCACCTCGCTGGTTCTAACTAAATCAGAAACAACTTTTCGTTCAGAAAAAAAGTTTAAGGTCACGAGGATTGGATTGATGTACATTTTTAAGCAAACACATCATCTTCATGGCCAGATTCAAGCACTTTTAAAGGACTTTCAAGGTTAATGTTTCAATGTTTCCAGTACTTTCAAAGAAAAAAAAAATTCTGTGGCGATCAAAATAACTTATTTTGTTGTCGTTGACTTTAATAAATAAAATTAAGTCGCTATCTTGCTGCTAAAACATACTTTGTCCTAATTTGAACTGTTCCTTTTCGAACATATTATGCAACATTATTTGTTGTTGAGTTATTGTTTTTGTTCTGTTTTTTATTTTGATGTCTTATTTTAATTGAAATATTTTGCCTGTTTTTTAGAGGATCTGTGTCCAAATTTGTCAAAATAGAATTGTAAATAGTTTTTTTTGCATTTAATCAATTATTTATTGCACTGAAGAGTTAATATTTGTAATTTATATTTTATTGCTTTGTATTTTCAGGGACTTTGCGTTGTTCTACTTTACATTTGTTCAGTGTAAAAAGCTAAAATTGTTTTGAATTTTACAAAAACATTTTCGTATATAATGGAAAAAGAAAAGGGGAAAGAAATAATTGTCTTCGATATAAAGATTTAAACAATAACATGTATTTTTAATTGTTTGTTTGGTCTGTTACTTGTTAGGTGTTTGCATCTTAATAAACTACTAAATTAAGTCTGTCACCACCAAAGGCAATATCCTAATGGCTACTTCATTGCTACGTACAGTGGTAAAAGGAATATATTTTAAGAAAAATATGGGCGCAGAATAGTACACCAGTATAATTGTCACATAGCAGAATTTTATTGAGGTTAATTTCAAGTATGTTTATGCCTAACATAATCGGGTCCTTAGAAAAGTATTTTTTAAGATAACAATATAAATTATTTCACATTATTGTATGAATTGTATGTACAGTTTCATTCTTTTGGTAACATATTTTGTTTGTCAAAATAAAAAATAAGCATTTTGGGGGGGGGGGGGGGGGGGATATATATACATAAGAAAAATCAAATGAGGCATTTTAATGCAAATTACACCAGAATTAGAGTGTAGAGGGTCTAACTCAGAGGTCAAGAACCTTTTTGAGCCAAGTAAACATAAAAGTAAATCATATATATATATATATATATATATATATATATATATATATATATATATCTCATCTCATCAGCTGCACCGCTTATCCTCAGTAGGGTCGCGGGGGTGCTGGAGCCCATCCCAGCAATCATCGGGCAGTGGGCAGGGGACACCCTGAACTGGTTGCCAGCCAATCGCAGGGCACAGGGACAGACAACTCACTCGCTCATTCACACCTAGGGACAATTTGGACCGGCCAATTCACCTGAAATGCATGTTTTTGGAATGTGGGAGGAAACCGGAGTGCCCGGAGGAAACCCACGCAAGCACGGGGAGAACATACAAAGGAAGTCTGGAGCTGGATTTGAACCCACGCAGGAGGTTCCCATGACATGAACTGTGCCGCACATGCGCTAACCACTGCGCCGCCGTGCTGCCCTATATATATATATATATATATATATATATATATATGTATATATATCCATATACAGTGACTTGCGAAACTATTTGGCCCCTTTGAACTTTTGCCACATTTCATACTTCAAACATAGCGATATAAAACAAATTTCTTGTGAAGCATCAATACAAATCGGGACACACTCATGAAGTGGAGCACACTTTATAGGATATTTTAAACTTTTTGAACAAATAAAAAAAAAAGCGGATGTGCAAAATTATTCGGCCCCTTTACTTTCAGTGCAGCAAACTCTGTCCAGAAGTTCAGTGAGGATCTCTGAACGATTCAATGTTGATCTAAATGGCTAACGATGATAAATGGAATCCACCTGTATGTCATCAAGTCTCTGTATAAATGCACCTGCACTGTGATAGTCTCAGAGGTCTGTTTAAAGCGCAGAGAGCATCATGAAGAACGAGGAACACACCAGCCAGGTCCGAGATATTGTTGTGGAAAAGTTTAAAGCTGGATTTGGTTACAAGGAGCACTGTGCAAGCAATAATATCAAAATGGAAGGAGTATCAGACCATGCGTATGCGTGTGTGTGTGTATACGTATGTATGCGTGTGTGTGTGTGTATACGTATATCTACCAAGATCGAGCCAACCCCCTGAGCTTTCAGCTCATACAAGGAGAAAACTGATCAGAGATGCAGCCAAGAGGCCCATGATCACTCTGGATGAACTGCAGAGGTCTACAGCTGAGGTGGGAGAATTAGTTGTATACTGCACAAATCTGGCCTTTATGGAAGAGTGGCAAGAAGGAAGCCGTTTCTCAAAGATACAGTGGGACCTCGCTACTTCGCGGTTCCACGTTTGCGGGTCTAAAAAAAAAATAATAATAAAATAAAATAATTTTATTTTTAATTTTTTTTAAGCATTTTTGAAGGGGCGTTGCTACTTCGCGGATTTTCACTTTTCGCGGGTGGTTTTGGTCCCCATTAACCGCTATAACCGAGGGATTACTGTATCCATAAAAAGTGTCGTTTAAAGTTTGCCACAAGCCACCTGGGAGACACACCAAACATGTGGAAGATGGTGCGACCAAAATCCAACTTTTTGGCAAAAATGCAAGACATTATGTTTGGCGTAAAAGCAGCACAGCTCATCACCCTCAACACACCATCCCCACAGTCAAACGTGGCAGCATTGTGGTTTGGGCCTACTTTTCTTCATCAGGGACAGGGAAGATGGTTAAAATTGATGGAAAGATGGATGGAGCCAAATACAGGACCATTCTGGAAGAAAACCTGATGGAGTCCGCAAAAGACCTGATATGGGACAGAGATTTGTCTTCCAACAAGACAATGGTCCTAAACATAAAGCAAAAGCTACAATGGAATGTTTTACCGAAAAACATATCAAGGTGTTAGAATGGCCAAGTCAAAGCCCAGACCTGAATCAGATTGAGTATCTGTGGAAAGAAGTGAAAA